>NW_007246172.1:157372-225012 GCF_000164805.1 Carlito syrichta
TTCTAGGGCAATGTGCCTGCTCTAGTTTATGGGTCACATCAAGGTAAAGGCACTTCTGTTTTATTCACAGTCTAGGCAGATGATCTTTACATCAGTTCCCTTTTGCAAGTAAGTAGTACAAATGGTATGGTAGTTTTCATCTTTTTCTCTGTTTTCAGTGGAATTTTAGTGGGAAATTGGAAGAAGTTAGCTACTTCAGAAGATGCTTTCCAGAAGCACTGATAAATGGGAAGTTAAACTTTTTGAAAGATGGCAAACACAAACCAAAAACTTAATGTGACTAATTATTATTATTATTTTAAGAGTCAAGGTCTTGCTCTATTGCCTAGAGTGGAGAGCAGTGGCAGGATCATGGCTCACTGCAGCCTCAAACTCCTAGGCTCAAGCGGTCCTCCCAGTTCAGCCTCCTAAATCACAAGGATCACAGGCATGAACCACCGTGCCTGGTAATTAATGCAACAAATTCTGCACTCAAAGAAACAAGAGGTTGAAAGTGCAAAAAATATGTAAATATGATAAAGAAAATGATACTACATAGAACATGGAGACTATGGAAAGAAAGCACAAGCTGGTCAATAGAAAAGAGTTCTTTAGAAGAGTCTAACTTTAATATTCTAAAAATGGATATGATTGATATTAATGTCTATAGGTTCTTTGGTTAATTCTTAAAAGACATCACAAACCACTAATATTATTTATATTTTAATAATTATATCATAAACAAATTCACTGTGTCTTGGCCATCTAGAAGCAGTGACTGCTGACCACACAGTTCTCATGTGCTGTTATATTGTGAGAGTTTCTCTGGTATTTATAATGTCCTCAAATGGAATGAACAAAAGTGGAAGCTGCATGAGAAATTACAACTATAGCAGTGGATTGATGGCAGATAAGGGGCTCAATACTGACTCAACAGATAGTGCAGAAACTCAAGACATCTTTATTTTCACAACTTTAAAATACATCTAGTTAGTTTTAAGATACAGTCAAAGCATGTATAAGAAAACTGATATTTTCAAGGAAAACATCAAGGACTGATATAGATCTTGTATAGTCAGGGACTGATAACAGTTGTTTTCTCCACCTAATTATAGAGGGGGTATATTATTTTGGAAACAATTTTATGTTTATTTAAAACTTAAAGAGAGATTGGATGTAATGATTCCTACTTACATTGAAAGTTGAGGATGATACATCTTTTCAAAAAGGGTAGCATCTGTCATATATAATGTGCCCATTCTGCTGGTGTTTGCATTCCACCTCTTTTTCCAAAGATTGCCCACAATGGAGTCCTAAAACCCAACCTCATTTCTGACACGTGAAGGAAACAGCACAAACATCTTTGCTGCCCTAGAAATTTCAATTCTGAGTTGGAGTCTTCACTTTGTAAACTAATCTCAGGGAAATTCTAGCCTCTGAATTATTCATTAGTGGAAAGATAAATCTTCCTTTAACAAGCATATATTTTAAAGTACAAGAATAACTCATGAAATTTTAGGCCTACATAAAGGTGGTAGGAAGGAAAGGAATGAGGAAGATCTAAACTGTGATGAAATGACTTCTGAAATGTGGTCTTCCATTGAAGGAAAAGTTAAAAGCAGCATGATTTAGTGCAGTGGCTTGCTTGTTTTGCCTCAGAACTACATTTTTTTTTTCAAGGAAAAGCTAATGCAGGAGCCCAATAGGTGAAAAGCAAGGTCAAACTCTATGTTTAAAGGAGCATGAATATCCCAAATCTGACACACAGAAAGTCTAGTTGTTTCCTTTCTGAACAGATCTTGTGCTAATCTATTGCCCCAGAGTGCCCCAGAACTGCAAAGCACACTGGTAGGAAAAGCAGGGCCCATAACTCACTACTCTAAAGTTCATTTTATTTCTTCTTTAAGACCAATTTCAGAGTTTTTGTAAATTAATGTGATAATTTTAAAATGACCCCTTAGTCTGGCATAAGAAATACTTTCAATCTAATTTTCATTCTAGCTCTTAAATGTGATCAGAACCATTTTGTACATTTATAGTTTTCACTCAAAGTATTTCTTCAAAAATTAATGCATGCATACATAGAAATTAATATAAATTGCCTAGAATCATCACCATCCCCCCCTCAAACAGAAATGCACATTTCAAGTTAGGTGCCCAATTGTAAAATTATCTTACTAAAATTTTTGTCAGTTTTACTGTTACCAATTTTTAGGTGATGGAGAAATGATTAATAAGTATAAGTGGTGATATCCAATAATGCAAGCATATAATGTCTCCCTATAGACCATCTTCGCATTTCATATTCTCTGATCAGCACAAGTAAAAATTATGAAATGGGGTGGTAAAATCTAGAAATAGAATTGTCTCTTGTGCATGCTGTTAATAGGGTATATAACAACATGGGTGGAAGTAATTTGGCATTGTATATCTTTTTCATCTTGGAATCCCCGTAGTATCATTTAAAACTTTTAAAGCTTCATTTTATTTTTACTTTGCTTCTTAGAGAATACATAATAAGGTAAGAATTATATATCTATTGTAACTTCATAAATGAGAAGGTAAAAGCTCATATATCACAGACACACAAGGGAGGGCTTCAGAATTTCCTCTATCCATAAAGTTAGAAGCCTCATCAGAATCAAATGCAATAGGATATACATTCAGTACTTTAAAAATATTAGATTCTAATCGAATACTCTAGATATTCTGTGGTTCATCTTCCAGTATCCATTATCCAATTTTCTGAAAATAGTTTAACTCTCATTTTTAGGTGTTCACATGGACACCCAGAATCAGACATTTTCCAGGTTTCTTCTTCTTTGCAGGTAAGCACCATCAAAGACAGTCTGTGAGATTAAGCCAAGGTACTGCAAACAGCTTCTGTGAACTCTCCTTAGAAGACATGAACACCCAGACAGATGATTAATAAGAAAATAGAGGATGTGAACAACATTGTAAGCCAACTGGACCTAACAGACATATACAGAGCATTCTACAGAACAACAGCAGAATGCACATTCTTCTCAAGTGCACACAAAACATTCCACAGGATAAACCACATGCTATGCCACAAAGCAAGACTTGACAAATGAAGACTGAAGTGATACTAAGTATCATTCCCCACCACAATGGAATAAAACTCAAAATCAACAGCAAAAGAAAACAGGAAAAGTAACACACTATTGAAAAACTAATGGATAAAAAATATGTCACAAAAAATTTTGAGAATATCTTGAGACAACAGACAATAAAAACACAGCATACCAACACCTATGGGATACAGCAAAAACAGTAATACAAAAGAAGTTTATAGCAATAAAATGCCCATTTAAAAAAAAAAAAAGAAAGATCTCAAATAAACAATGTAACTTTACATCTCAAGAAATTAGAAGAACAAAATAGACTCAAAGTTAGCAGTGAGAAAGTAATGAAGATTAGAGCAGAAATAAGTGAAATACAGAATATAAAAACAACAGGAGAAAAATCAACAAAAGTAAGAATTGTTTTTTTTAATAAGATCAACAAAACTAATAAACCCTTAGCTAGACTAAGGGGGAAAAAAAAATATCCAAATAACAAGAAACAGAAATGAAATAGGAGGTATTACAAATGTTGCCACAGAAATAAAAAAGAAAAGAGATTGTAATGAGTAATTATATACCAACAAATTGGAAAACTAGAAAAAATTGAGAAACTAGAAAAAAATGAAATTTCCAATACTGAAATGAAAAAAATAAGAGATTTGAATCGACTGATAACTGTAAGAATATTGAATCAGCATTTAAAAAAAAAAAAAAAAAAAAACTTCCCAAAAAGGAAACCCTAGGACTATTTGGCTTCACTGGAAAATTCTACCAAACATTAAAATATATATATATAAATTAACACCAGTCCTTCACAAATTCTTTCAAAATTCTGAAGAAAACACTTTCAAACTCATTTTATGAGGCCCTTATACCCCTAACACCAACACCAGACATAGATACTACCAGAAAATAAAACTAAAGACCAATATCTCTGACAGATATTGATGCAAAAGTCCTCAAAAATCTTTTTTTTTAATCCTCAACAAAATACTACCAAACCGAATTCAACATCACATTAATAGGGTTATACACTATGACTAAATGGGATTTATCCTGGGATGCAAGGATAGTCCAACATATGAAAATAAATAAATGTAATAAGCCACATTAACAAAATTAAGGACAAAAATTACATGATCACCTCAACTGAACCAGTTGAAGAATGTGACAAAATTCAACTCTATCTTGATTAAAAAAAAATCAAAAACTAGGAAGAGAAGAAAATTACCTTTACATATTAAAGTCCATATATGAAAATCCCACATCTAACATCATACTCAACAGAGAAAAACTGAAAACTTTCCTTCTAAGATCAGGAATAGGGCAAGGATGCTCATTCTCACCACTTCCATTCAACATAGTACTGGAAATCCTTAGCCAGAACAACCAGGCAAGAAAAAAATAAGACATTAAAAATGAAAAGGAAAAAGTAAAACTATCTCCCTTCATAGATGATATGATCTTACACACAGAAAATCTAAAAGACTTTATACATACAAAACTGTTAGAACTTATAAATTAACTCAGCAAAGTTGCAGGATACAAAATCAACATACAAAAATCAGTGTGTCTCTACACAAAAACAATGAACAATTCCAAATCTGAAACCCACAGGCGATAAGAGATAAGATAGACAAGTGGGGCCTCATTAAACTGACAAGCTTCTGCAAAGAAACCATCAAGAGAGCAGGGAGACAGCCCACAGACTGGAAAAAGTATTTGCGAACTCCAGGTCTGACAAAGGCTTAACATCTTGGATCTACAAGAAACTCAAACGTGCTGAGAGGAATAAAACAAACAACTCCATTATAAAGTGGGCAAAAGATATGAACAGACACTTCTCAAAGGAAGACATCCGAGCGGCCAACAGACACGAAGAAATGTTCAACCTCACTAATAATCAAGGAGATGCAAATCAAAACCACACTGAGATACCACCTAACTCCAGTCAGAATGGCAATTATCAATAACTCAAAAAATAATAGTTGCTGGAGAGGGTGTGGGGAAAAGGGAACACTCCTACACTGTTGATGGGAGTGCAAACTAGTGCAACCTCTGTGGAAAGCAGTGTGGCGATTCCTAAAAACTCTAAATATCGACCTACCACATGACCCTGCAAATCCCCTACTGGGAATATACCCTGAAGAACTCAAATCACTCTATCAAAAAGATACCTGCACACGAATGTTTATCACAGCATTGTTCACAATAGCAAGAACCTGGAACCAACCATGCTGTCCATCAAAAGAGGACTTGATTTTTAAAATGTGGCACATATACACGATGGAATACTACGCAGCCATAAAAAAGAAGAAAATCATGAATTTGCAGCAACCTGGGATGGAACTAGAGTCTTATAATACTGAGTGATCTCTCACGGAAACAAAGATCTGAGTATCACATATTCTCACTCATATAGTGGACCTTGAACATCTATCATAATACTTTAAAAAAAAAAAGGACTGACAGTGGTGGGAAACTATGGGGGGGTAGGGAGGGAAAGGGAGGTGGGACTAACGGTAGTCAATATCTGCTCGGGGATGGGGAGACAACCCTTATTAACAAGGGTGCCTGGACGATGCACATCTATTTGTGTACCTAAGCCTTAACTGTACCCCACAATTTTATAATAAAATATATGTTTTTTTTAAAAAAGGAAATTGAAAACAATTCAATTTACAATATCATCAAATGTAATAAAATACTTAGGAATAAGCTTAACCAAGGAGTCAAAAAAAAAACCCTTTTACACTAAAAACTATAAAACATAGCTGAAAAAAACACAAATAAGTAGAATGACATCTCATGTTATGATGAGTAAGATTTAATATTGTTAAAATATTTACACTACCCAAAGTGATCTACTGAGTCACTGAAATCCCTACCAGAATCCAAATGTCATTTTTTAAAGAAATTTAAGAACAAAACCCCTAAAAATTAATATGAAATCTCAAAGGACCTGAATAGCCAAAACAAAGAAAGAAAAGCAAAGTTGCAGGCCTCATAATTTATTATTTCAAAACATATAGCAAAGCTATATTAATCAAAACAGTATGAGATTGGCATAAAGACAGACATATAGACTAATCGAATGCAATAGAGAGCCCAGAAATAAACCCTCAGGTCTTGTTCACATGACCTTCAACAAGGATGCCAAGGTTCTACAACGAGGAAGGGGTAGTCTCTTCAACAAATAGTTTGAGAAAACTGAATATCTAAATGCAAAAGAATGAAATTGGACCCTAACCTTACAACATACATAAACATTAATTAAAAATGGATTAAAGTCTCCCTTCCCTACTTTGGGGAGGTGAATCTCCCTCCCTGTAATTTACTTCCTAAATAAACCATATTTTCTAACCTAAAAAAATGGATTAAAGTCCTAAATAGAATACCTGAAACTGTAAGACAACTAGAAAAAAACCAGAAGAGAAATTTTCATGACATTCTTGGCAATGATTTCTTAGATATGACACCAAAAGCACAGGCAACAATAACAAAATAGACAAATGGAACCCCATTAAACTTTAAAACTGCACAGCAAGGAAACAATCAACAGAGTAAAATGGTAACCTAGAGACTGGGAAAAGATATTTGCAAGCTATATATCTAATAAGAGGTTCATATCCAGAACATAAAAAGAACTCCTATAACTCAATACCAAAAAAAAAAAAAGCCCATTAAAGGCTTTGTAAAGGACTTGAATAGTCATCCCTCCAGAGAAGATATACAAATGGCCAACAAACATATGAAAAGATTCTCAAGATCACTAATCATTAAAGAAATGTAAATCAAAGTCATAATGAGATATCATCTCACACCTGTTAGAATGGCTATGATTTAATAAACAAAATAACAAGTATTAAGGAAGATGTGGAGAAATTGGGACCCTTGTGCACTGTTGATGAGAATGTAAAATGGTACAGCTGCTGTAGAAAAAGTATGGAAATTTCTCAAAAACTTAAAAATAAATTAAATTAACCATATCACTCAGCAATCCCATTTCTGGCAATACCTTCAAAATAATTGCAATCAGGATCTTGAAGAGATACATCCATGGATGAATAGTTGAAGAACAGGTCCTCTATGCATAGAATAGAATTTATCCAGCCTTAAAAAATAAGGAAATCTTGTTATACGCTGCAACATGGATGAACCTTGAGGACATTAGGTGAAGTGAAATAAGCCAGACACAGAAATGCAAATGCTGCACGGTTTCACTTATGTGAGTTGTTTAAAGTAGTCAAACTCTTCAAAGGGTATAGAGGTTCAGTTTTGCAAGACTGAATAGTCCGAGAGATCTGTTGCATAACAATGTGAATTACTGTACTGTATAAAGGATGGCACATTTTTTGTTATGTGTTTTTTTTATCACAATAAAAAGATAACATGCATGCCAGATGCTACCTCCATGCTGCCTAGAGTAGAAATGGTGGCTAAAGCACCAGTTATTGTTTTGGACCATGAAGACAAAGACCACACCCTGACTATAGCAAAGTTGTGAGCTGCAAAAGGTCTGAGTTCCCAATCCTTTTATGGAGCAGAACCTAAATAACCCTAATCAGGCTACTTTTAAAAAAGGCATAACTGGCTTGGTCTTTCTCAAATTTTCTATTGCAAACCAGCCCTGATTCTTTATTCCCACTCACTTCTACACGCATAGTATACACGGTAGCCCTTGCTTACATGGTCCATTGAACAAGTCCCACTCTCATCTTCCTGACTCCATTCATGCATCCCTCCAATCCATCTTTCACAGAGTTGTCAGAATTTATTTATAAAACACGAAGCTGATCATGCTCAGTAGCCATCACAGAGCCCTTAATAGTCAAATTCCAAGATACTTCTCCAGATTCACCTCACTTCAATTTTTCTTATGCAACTGCAGTGCTTTAAGTTCTAATTACAGTTCAGTCTATTGTTTCTTGGATGTTCCATACCCTTTTCCAACCCAGAGATTTTACCTAGGCTGTTCTGAATGGGATTCTCTTTTTTAATTCTTTCCCAGTCAACACCAAATCAATCTTTCAACATCTATTAAAATGTCCATTCCCATTTGCATTTTTTCCAAGGTTCCAGGAAGAATTATTCACTTTCTTCTCTGTGTTTTCTCCAGTTTTTTTCCAAAGCATTTAACACAAGGAGGTATAATTGATCTCTTTCTATCAATGTCTACTCACTTATACTGTGAACAAAGGCATAACTGAAATACTTCACTACTATGCAACTGTGGATATAAGACATGCAAATGGTGGAGTAAGACAGATCAGTTCCTGCTCTCAGAGAGCTCACATTTTAATGGGGGAAAATAATACAGCATGTGTATTATGAATGTGTGTGATGTGTGTGTGTGTGTGTGTGTGTGTGTGTGTGTGTGTGTGTGTGTGTGTGTGTATTCAGGCCTTGAAAAGAGTTATGAAAAAAGCCAGATGAATTAAAAACTTAGAGTGACTGCAGTAAAGGGCAAGGGATCTATTTTATAGATTGGTTGGGAAGGCAACTTGGAGGAGGTATTGCTGCAGCGGGATGTGAATAAAGTGAGGGAGGTCTGAGGGAAGAGTGTCCATGCAACAAGAACAGCAAAGGCAAAGTACTAAATAGAGCATACCCTTTATATCTGAGGAATAGATGGAAGGGGGGCTTTTTCATCATTGACTGTAGGAGACAAGTGCAATGATGCTGGCAGAAGATGCACTGAATAAGACCTTGTGAGGTGGGCAGAGTTTCCAAATATGACAAAGGTCATTGAATAGTTTGAGGAAGATGTAATACAACCTGATTTCTGTGTTTAAGAATATCTCTGCCTACAATGAAGAAAAGAGACTGTGTGTGTGTGTGTGTGCTGGAGGAGGGATTGTTTTTGGATCAGTGAATGTAAAATGATAAAACTTTATATGTTATTTGAACACTCATACACAAAAAGACCACAATAAAAACATTAATTAACAAGCAATTTAAGAAGAAAATTAGCTTATTTTAGATTGCAATTGAACACTGCAAATATCCTAAATACAATATTATTTTAACCCAAAACAGTACTTCTAATGTAGTATGTATCCTAAATGATTCATTTTTTTTTTTTAAGTTGGAATCTTACTATGTTGCCCAGGCTGGAGTGCAGTGACATATAACAGCTCACCATAGCCGCAACCTCCGAGGCTCAGGCAATACTTCCACCTCAGTCTCCTGAGTAGCTGGGGCTACAGGCACATACCATCACACCTGGCTAATTTTTTTTTTTTTTTGGTAGCGATAAGATTGCCTAGGCTGACCTCAAACTCCTAAGCTTAAGCAATTCTCCTACCTTGGCCTCCCAAAGTGCTGTGATTACAGGTGTGAGCCACCGTGCCAGGCATGAGAGAATTCTTAAACTCCCTCAGTTGAAAGTATTTTTGCATTTAAAATTAAAGAATAAAAAGATAAATGAAAACAGGCCATTTGGCATAAATCTGAATATACTGAAAATCCATAGACTATTGAGCCTGTGAGTTAGCTCTTCTCTCTCCCTTAATATTTTTTCTTCCCACTTTCATTTGTTCTTTTCTTCTTTTCTTTCTTTCTATATTACTTTTTCTTTCTATTTCACACCTTCCATCTCCCCTTTCTCTTTTCTCTTATTTTCATTTATTCCTATTTATTACTCAAATTACCTTGGCAGCCAGGAACCCACAAAGGCACAAAGGAATCTAAAAACAATTTCAATCAATTTAAAGAATCCCACGCTGTGCTTTGAGGATCAGACAAACAGACCTAAAAAAAGATGTGTACTGTGTCAAAGCCTAGACTTATATCAATATATTGGCAAAAGTGATTAACCACCAGGGAGAAAAATAAATTATTACTTCATAGATGCAGTTAAAAAGAAAATTATGGAGTTTGTGGGAAATGAGGGTAAAAAAAATTCTTTTAAGTAAAAATTTGAAATTAGTAACTTTAGCAGTCCACCTAATATTGTAGGTATATGAATCACATGGACTCATTTATTTTCAGAACATCAAAATATCATGAATGTTTATAATAATGCCTTTGACCAAGAAAGTTCTTTTTGTTGGAAATTTTAGTGTATGCAGAAATTTATTTCTCAAAGCAAGATGTCCAAAATAAAACCAACTCTCTCTTTTTTTTTTTTTTTTTTTTTTTTAGCTGGAGTCTCACTCTGTCACCCAGACTGGAGTGCATTGGCCGCTCCCGGCCACCGCAGCCTTGAGCTGCTACTCGCTTAAGCAGTGAATCCTTCCATCAAATCTATATCAACAAGAACAACAAAGGTGGGGAGGAGTGTTTGTTACCAACAATGTTACCAACAGTGTTTGTTTTCCTGAAATATGCCACAGATGACAAAGAGCTACCTCAGTCAATGTAACAAAGTATGGCAGTTAAATCTACCTAAACGTAATATGATTCTAAAGTTTCTCAGCTAATAAAACATATCTTTTGCTTCCTTATCATCCTAATAAAATAAATATGTTTTGTAAATTAAAAATATAAGTTATCATCTGGCAGCTTATGATGCTGCTTAGGGAATTATTCATCACAAATTATTCATATAATGAATCAAACTCCATTGAGTTATTTTCACCCTCAATGACATATTAATACGTAAGAAAGCATGGGTATCTTGCCAAACTAACTCATGTTTGCAGATAATTATGCCTAATACCAAACATGCTCATGCTTTCAAAAGACACTACCTCCATATCTTATCTAGAAAATTGCTTCTTTTAAACTTTAAACCAAAAAGTACTAAGAGACTTCAATAGCAGTCCCTGGGAACCTTTTTCTTTACCAAATTCCAAAGCTATAAAAACACAAACAAAAGAGAACACAATATAATAAAGAACTCTGGCTTAAATATTTAGGGTGAAATAAAAAGTAGTTCTATTCACTGCAACACTTGTTCTTGAATTCATCTCTGGAATATAACCTCTTGTGTTAGCATTTATTTTGGGCTTGGCCCTGGGGAGATATGAATAGTATGTTGTCACAATATGCTAACAAGATATTGAAGACAATACCAAATCATTACATACGGTAACATACAAATAACTTGGAGATTTAATTCCTCAAATGGAGCATGATTTGTCAATATAACACAAGGCATGCAAAGGTTGAAACAACATTACAAAAAAGGAAATAATAGAGTGCTCTAAAATCAGTTGTAGCAAAAAATTGCAAATCCCAATCTCAATTTACTTAAACTTTACCCTTAATGTATTAAAAAGCAATACAGTACTTAATAATGCAAAAAGTCACATATACCTAAATAAATCTGGATGAGTCATTTTAGACAGATCTGCCATCCTCAAAAGCACAGTCTCTCCAATAAAGTGAACTCAAGGAGGAGAGAAATTTTCATTGTTGTGTGATAGAAGCTCTATGTGTGTCATAGCAATTACCTTAGGGGGAGTGTTCAATGCTCAAGGAGAATGACAGACTAGAAGGAAATGCAAAATTCAAGCACAGATGAAATGATGGCAAAGAAAGAACCACCACAGTGTTTAATGAACAATGCTGCAACTATTCATTACGCCTCTTCTCCAGCTGATCATTAAGCTTTCAGCACTGTTTATGCAACAGAAAAGGAAATGTTGACTCAAGATTTCATACACTTACTATTCACACAAAGAAGAAACCATGAAGAGTATAATCTGCAATTATAGTACCTGCTGAAACTGGATCACTATCATTGAACCTGGTTATCAGTTGTTGTAAGCACTGTCGAATGCACTATAACTTTTGAATTTGGGATACGCCTGACATGATCATTGGCGTTACAGACTTGCAAGCTCACAAAAATAAATAAATTGATTAATTAAATTTGTTTTAAAAATATCAATTCAAACAAAAGATTCCAAATGATGATTTTAAACTCTTGGACCTTTCATTTCATAAATTAGAGGCTTTTAAAAAATTCAAATTAGTCTTTTACTACTCAACCATCTTCACCATGCAATATTGTAGAACTACGCGATTCAGTGTTTATTGAATGTACAAAGAGTGTCATTCTTATTTGCCAACCTCATTTATAGTAGAAATATGGACTAATCTATATGAATGAAGGCACTGAATGAATGAACTTAATAGTTAGCTTACTTTACCTGCTGAGCATACAGTCTTACCTTGTATTAATAAGAAAAACATTTTAAAAACTGCTACAAACTAAGAAGAGGTGACTGGAAAAATATGATATACAGAGAACCTTAATTATCCATATGACACTGTGAAAAGAGTCCGAATTCTCAAAATAACTGAATCCTGTGACTACCACTTATCACCTCAATTTTTCATGAACATAGTATCTCCTTAACTTCAATTTTCTGATCTATATAATTCAGGTGTAAGTATCTATCTTGCAGAGCTGTTGTGAAGACAAAATATGATTAGATAAACTCACAGATCTGACAGACTACAGAAGTCTGTTGTGGTCATGTAGCAGACATACAGTTGTGCTAGTTTCTGTCCTTCTTAGAGCCTAGATTATATTTCATGATTTCCTGAGTCATATTGTGATCACAAAGGCAAATTCCTGATTAAAAAAGGAATGGAAAGACTATGGCCCTTTGGATGGTGACTAGAAGCAATCAGACACCTACTACTTTTGAAATTAACATTGAAAAGAAAACTGGAAATGGATCGATGTGATCCATTTTGAGAAATGACTAATGCATTCTTCCATTGTTTTTGCTTAAAGGTAATTGATATATGACAGAAAGATCATACAAAGTGTAACCTCAAGAGTATATTTCACAGGGATGATACATGAGCAAATATCACTTTAGAGCTAGTTTACTCAATTTATTTTGCCAAATTAATTTTAGATTCAAAAATAAATTTAGAATTGCTTTTTGAAAGATTTTAAAGAATCACTTATTACCTGTGTCAGGCAGTAGATTATATGTCTCACTCTGAATTACTTGGAGTTCAGACTTTTTTAATGGGAGATGTAATGGCTTTTTAAACATAATTTGTTATCTTTCTTAAAGAATAAAACACCTAGGTCCCTAAAAGTAAGTGAAGATTAAGTATTTCATTACCTCCAAGAATGGGAACTTGTATTTTCTGAACCTTTATCTCTTGTTCTAGGTTTAATGTGCAATTAAGTTCTACTGTGAGAAAGGAGAGTATGTGGTGTTTGTGTTGTATTTTGTTTTACTCAGGGTTTTGGAGTTTTAGGATTGAAAAGGATGTGGGGGTGGAAATGCAAGAGAGGGCACAGTCAGGGGATAAATCTCAAGGTAGAGAAGCAAAGAGAAGAGTCTTTCAAGGACTCCACACTGATTCTTGAATTATCTCCCAAGAAGAGAGAGGGACCATAACCCAAGATGAGTGAACCAGGATAGGACTGTGATGAGAGCCACTGTTCTCGAGCCCAGGGAATGTGTGGAAGATGAATCCTTCACCTCTTACTTCCCAGTCTGATTTTTAGGGAGTCCTTTTGTCATATGATAAATAATTTGATTGGCCTGGTTCATGTCCCTGGTTTGTCCCTGGTTCCTGGGATAGAAAATATAAATCCTTGGAAATTCCCAAGTGCTTCAGATATTCCTGAGTTCCTTTGTTCAAGCCTGAGTTTATACCACAGAGATGATTTGAGATAGGGGCTGGTCAGCAGAAGGCCAATCATGTGATTAAAGGACTGGAATTCTGAGCCAGCCTAACCTCCAGGAGGAGAGATGGGTTGCAGAATGAGTTCAATCACGGGGCCAATGTTTAACTAATTATGCTTACCTAATGGACAGGGAAGTTTGCAGGAACCTCCTGCTTGGTGAATATATTGATAATGCCAGGGGGGTGAGAAACCTGATTGTACAAGAGGAGTGCATGCAATCTTTGTGTAGGACCCTATCAGACCGTGCCGCGTGTTCTTCTCCATTCAGTAGTTCCTGAGTTGTATCTTTTTTTTTTTTTTTTTTTTAGTTGGAGTCTCATTCTGTCACCCAGGCTGGAGTGCAGTGGCATGCTCATGGCCACTGCAGCCTCGACCTGCTGGGCTCAGGTGATCCTTCCACCTCAGCCTTCCAAGTAGCTGGAACTACAGGCACACACGACCATGCCTGGCAACCTGAGTTGTACCTTTTATAGTAAAACAGTCATCATAAGTTTACTGATTTCCTGAGTTCTGTCAGTCTGCCTAGCAAATTATCAACCATGAGGGAGACTGGGAATTTAGAGATTTGTAGCCATGGCTACCATACCCTTTAACATGTGAAATTATCACTGCATCCAGGTGGTTAGTTAGAAAACTAAATTGCAGCCGGGCTCGGTGGCTCAACCTGTAATCCCGCGCCTTTGGGAGGCTGAGGTGAGTGGATTGCCTGAGCCCGCGGGTTCGAGACCTGCCTGGGCAGGCGAAACCTCATCTCTACAATAAAATCAAAAACTTAGCCGGGTGTGGTAGTGCACGCCTGTAATTCCGGCTACTCGGAAGGCGGAGGCGGAAGGATTGCCGGAGCCCAGCAGGTCAAGGCTGCGGTGGCCGGGAGCGGCCACTGCACTCCAGTCTGGGTGATAGAGTGAGACTCCAGCTCAAAAAAACAAACAAACAAACAAACAAAAAATGAAAACTAAATTGCAGTATACTGATTGGGGTTGAAACAGAGTAAGATATTCCAGCCTGCACCCTGAGCAGTGACTACATGCAACACTGAAAAGTCCTATCTACAGCAGCACAACAGGCAATTATGAAGTTCTGTGCCCCCACAGTGAGCTCCTTCTGGTTCGATCACCCTAAAGCCCCTCCGCAACACTCCCAAGACAGCAATGAGGCCAAGAGTGGTATGGGTAAGAGTAGAGAGGATCTGGGATATACTGTGAAAGTCTCTGTCCTCTGCACTTGAGCTAACCTGTAAAAAAAATCTTGAGAATCTGGCCTGGTTATTGAGGTTTACTTTTACAGATCGTTGGTATTTACCCAAAATTTCCACATCATTCCTGAAATGAATCCAATTAAGCATATAGCTCTCAGTCTTGAGCACATATTGGCAAACATTTTATAAATAAGCAATACCTGACCAGATAAATTCAACCAACATATCTGAGTAATCATCTTAAGTGATTCTACTGCACATGTGGTTGAGAACTATTGGATAGAGTACAATGACACCGAAAGAGTCTCTGGAGTCTGGAAGTTTACTGCACTCTTGAACCTTCATTCACAGGAATATGCATGCTATGGAAACACACTGTAGTCAATTTCTTCTTAAACCTGAGAAAGAGAGGCTGCTGAAAAAGCTCGTGAATGGGCTGGGCTCGGTGGCTCAGTCTGTAATCCCAGCACTTTGGGAGGCCCGGGCAAGTGGATTGCCCAGGCAACTTGGCGAGACCTCGTCTCTACAAAAAATAAAAAATTAACCAGGTGTGGTAGCATGTGCCTGTAGTTCTGGCTACTTGAAAGGCTGAAACGGAAGGATCGCCAGAGTCTAGCAGGTCGACACTGGGGTGGCCGTGAGCGTGCCACTGCACTCCAGCTTGGGTGACAGAGTGAGACTCCAGCTCAAAAAAAAAAAAGTTAGTGAATTGTTTCATTTTCCCAGAGAATGAACAATGTGTTTTAATCACCCTACCTATTAGGAAAACGTTGGGCTTCAGAGTCCAGCTACACCATCCCAAATGGCTTTTGAGTTATTTAGAAATGGAATTCAACCCAAGCATTCTGTGGAAGCTAAAAAACCCACTTCTCACCATTCCGCTGAAATACAATTTCTGATAAAAGTACACATACACACTTACTATATGAAACAGTAATCATGTTTCTTGATATTTACCCAAATGACTTTAAAACTTATAGGTAAACAAAAACTGATACAAGAATGTTGATAGCAGATTTATTCATAATTGTCAAAAACTGGAAGCAATTAAGATGTCTGCATAGACAAACTATGATATGTCCATGCAATGAAATATTATTCAGTACTTATTTAAAAAGCACTATCAGCTGGGCTCGGTGGCTCAGCCTGTAATCCGCGCCTTTGGGAGGCTGAGGTGAATGGATTGCCTGAGCCCACGGGTTCGAGACCCACCTGGGCAGCGAGACCTCCTCTCTACAATAAATCAAAAAATCAGCCGGGCATGGTAGCGCATGTCTGTAATTCTGGCTACTTGGAAAGGCTGAGGCGGAAGGATCGCCGGAGCCCAGCAGGTCGAGGCTGCGGTGACCGGGAGCGGCCACTGCACTCCAGTCTGGGCAACAGAGTAAGACTCCAACTCAAAAAAAAAAAAAAAAAGCACTATCAAGCTTTACAAAGGTGCGAAAAAACTTTATAAGCATATTGCTAAATGACAGAAACCTGTCTAAAAAAGCTACATGTTGTAGAATTCTAACTATGTAACATTCTGGAAAAGGTACAACTATAGAGACAGTACAAAGACTAACAGGTGAAGCATAGGGTATTTTTAGGGCAGTGAAACTATTCTGTATGACACTATACATTTGTCAAAATCCATAGAACTGTACAACACAGAGTGAACCCTAATGTAAACTATGGATTTTAGTTTGTAATAAGGTATCTATATCAGTGCAAGATGTTAATTAGAAGAAACTAAAGACAAGGGTGAGAGGGTATTTATGGAAACACTGCACTTTCTGATAAATTTTTCTGTAAACTTAAAACTGCTCTGAAACATAAAGTCTATTATTTAAAATAAAAAATAAATAAGCAATAATGACTAAGTAAATACATTAGGTGGTTTTTAAAAATATCTTGAACTTAAATTATTTTGCTTCTCATTAATTAGTAACAAAACAAGTAGCTCATTTTCATCAGATTAAGTCAATCTCAACATAGTTAAGATTCACTTTTTTAAAAATTTATTTATTATAAAGATATGGGGTACAATTCAGGGTTAGGTATATAAACATTAATCATGCAAGTACCCTTGTTGATGAGTGGAATTAGTCATTCTAGAAAAGGTATATTAATTTTAGAATGTTTGACCTATCTTTGAGTTCTAAGAGGTGGAGATTTAGACTGATGTGGAAAATGAAAATTGCAGCAGATTGGATATTAAGAATTTTGTTCACGAACACAAGAAAGAGGGGGAGAAAACAAATTGGTATTTAGTTTTTAAACACTACTTGATCAGCCTCGGGGTATATGTTTTGGGTCAAGCCAACAGTAAATACACCGCATACGATCAAGTTCACCTTACACTTGATAAAAAAGAATTTCCAGCGACCCCCACATACTCTAGTAATCTATTTTTATCTCTTTGGCTAAGAGTAAGAACAACTACCCAATCATCAATTATAATCTGTTTGGTTAGTTTTTATTTGTAAGCCATTACACTGCAATATCATGTAGTGCTATGAAATCTAGAGCACCTTAAGTCCCTTTTGTACTTTATCTGATTAATTCCTCACAATCTCTATGCCAGGTAAATATTATCTAATTTATATACTTTTACTGAGATTCAGATCAGTTTAAACTTTGCTTAAGGCCACATGACCTAAGTGACAGATGCAGGCTACATTTGAGGATTAAACCTAGGGCTCCTATAATTTCTTTCTAGTACTCAACTTTGGTCATAAACCAGCTTTGTCAGTTTATACATTTAATTTGATAACTAATTTGGAGAGCCAGAGTTGAATACATAGTAAAGCCACAATAAAATATTTGTGGACAAATTGAGTCAACCCAAAACAAGGTGAGCTGTTTAATTACACAGACACTTGCCATGCTGCATAAATCTCTTAGATCTGCTAGAATTAGTAGGATCCTTAAATAAAAATTAAAATATATTTTACTATGTAAAATGTTATCAATTAGGTGGGTCAATATCTGTATCTAAACTAAACATGATAACTTATCCTCTAAAGTTGCATTTTAACCCTTGCTTCTACAAGTTTTCTTTAAATACTCATAAAATAGGGAAAAATAGTATTTGCACATTAATCTTACTGCTGTCTATGTAATTTAGCCGAATGTGGTCCTTCACCAGACACCTCTCCTACAGTCACTGTAATTTTGGCCTCTTCACCTTTGAGGAAAGAGCTATACAAAAGAATCACCACCTCTCCCGGATGTTTAATCAGGGCCCAGCATGCTATGGTCCTTTTATGAAAGCTCCCTGGCAGGAAATCAAAGTCCCTTTCTTCAAAAACAGTAAAACATGAAACAGAGGGATCCATCTGTCAATCAAGATAGATTTCTCTCTAAAAATTAAAAAAAAATGTTCTTCAAAGAATAAAATGCCTTTCACACTAATTAATACTCATTAAAACTCCTACCAGTTTAGAACCTTGAACAAAGTCAAGAATTACCCAGCTATTCAAATACAGAAGATGCTTTTACATCGTTCATCTGGATTGACAAAGGACAGTTACTTCCCCCCCAAAAATCAGGATAATTCATTCTAATTTTCACTTCATATTTGCAAGCATAACCTCAGTGTGTCAGCCTTTACATATTTCCCTGGAGTATGATACTATAATTGATTATTCAGAATCAGATCCAGTCCAAACACATCTATTGCTTACCCACTTAACACCATGTACTATGTTAGGTCCTGGAAATGTAAAAATGATTTAAACCCTTGCATTTGAACAGTATTCAATTGGAAGTGTGCTTCCTAAATGGGTTTTCCCACATCCTAAATGTTTTATACATACTGAAGAAAATCAGACTAGACCAAAGACACCTTATGTCTTGTACCTAAATTTCTTCTACAAGATGTCTCCCAAGTGATTATCCAGCCCATGGCTGCACAATTCTCAAGATAGGCTTTATTTTTTGAGACAGATACAATCATTTTTATATTTGCCAATATGATTGGTAATAACAAGTAGCCTTATACAATTTATTTGGAGATGATCTTCGAGGCCTTTAGCACAATAGGTAAGAAATCTGACAGATGATAACTTTCTGAATAGCTATTAACCAAACAGAATACTGGCTTGAGAAGAAGCTTGAAAATCTAAAAGGGATTTTAAAAATTTCCTCTTTAGGCCTTTATTTTCTTTTTCACTTGCAAATATACAAATGTCACTTATGTCCCTTTCCCTTCATTTACTACATAATAGGATTAAGTAGGCAATCCATTCAGTTAAGGAACTGTACATATCACTACGAATGCTGGCCATCCTCCTCCAATGATAGACCTTATTCGATACAAATAATATCAGCAAACCAAAAGGCAAGTGAGAAAACTAGACAAAAGGCCCAAAGCCTTGACTAAAAAAATTATCTTAAGCTAGAGTCAAGATAAAACCAGAGAAAGTCTGCATTCCCAGGTCAAGCATGTGGCTGAAGCCTATAATCCCAGCACTTTGAGAGCCCAAAGCAGGAGAATCACTTTAGGCTAGGAGTTCAAGATCAGCCTGGACAATACAGTGAGACCCTTCTCTATAAAAAATTAATAAATTAGTCAGGCACGGTGGTGTACACCTGTAGTTCCAGCTATTAGGGAGGCTGAGGAAAGAGGATCACTTGAACCCAGGAGGTCGAGGCTGCAGTGAGCTATAACTGCATCACTGTACTCCAGCCTAGGCAAGACCCTGTCTCAAATAAATAAATATAAATAAGAAAGTCTAAATTTCCTACCTGTACATGGTGATGGCCATCTTAACCAAACCAATTAAAATGGGACATACCTGGGCTTCCTTCCACCCAAATAAGCTATGCCCTGGTATAGCTCATGCTTATGAGAAACCTGAACAACCCCATTAGAACATTTGTAAAATAGCCTATGATCTTCAGTGGGAAGATCACAGAGAGCTCACCCAAGAGAAAGCCGAGGAAAAATCCAGTCTGACAAATATTCCCTACCTAAACAGCTTTGAAATTCAGACAACTTTCTAAATCTTACTATAGTCTTTCTGATAAAGTTTCAGTAAACAAATGATAAAGTGATTAAGATATGATGAGTAAGTGTTTTAGGAGCATATGTCTGTTACCTTAAACAGACATCATTTCATTTCATCATGAGTTGAAAAAGATACACATTGGTGTAGTAATCTATGAAGTTCACTAGCTTTAGTCCAGATCACCCGTATGTACATATTCTTTGTCTCTTGTACACACTACCAGCCCCACTTGCTCCCATTCACAAACTATGAATGATGACCTGACCCAAAGTTATCTCCTACTCCTTCTCTCCACTGTGGTTCAGCCCCACTGGGCTCCAGGTCACCTTTTTATATTGTGTCTACTCCATTCACTCAGCAATCATCCGGCAGACATTTAATGAGTACCTACTTCTGCTCAGTGCTGTGGCCACACAGTGAGACTGCTGGCCTAAGACATGCACGCAGCCTGTTCCATAATACACCCATTCTGTAAATATTCTCCCCATATCCCCAGAGGAGGCTAGGGTCTCTGTGAGTAGAGTAGGTGGAAGAAAGAACAGGATGGGTTTCCAGACCTAATACTGTACAATACAGGCTACTCCACAGTCTGAACAAAACGTTATGTGGCACAGAGAAGGGACAGAAGATGGTGACAAGGGAGAGTTTGAAGGCATGAAAGAAAAAACATTCTGTGTGGGTCTTAAAGATGAAGTCGAGTTTTTTAGGTGACAAAGCCCAGATTAAGGAGACCGAATGTTCCAAATGTTTCTTGGAAGCATGGAAAAAAAGGGAGGAAATAAATATGGAGCTTAGGTTTGAGAGGCAGACTGGGGTCAGCACATGAAGGCCTTGTTGCCTGCACCACTCAAAATTCTAAATCTGAGGAAGTAAAGGGGCTGCCCAAAGGTAGGTAATGTGATCAGAGGCATGATTCCAAAAGGATGACTTGAAAGCATGAAACCTCTAATCTAATTAACAGATAAAATAGAAATGTAGTATATTAGACATGGGAAACATATGATAAAAGTACATGTCTGAGGACATTAAAACCTCAAGTTATTTCCTAATAAATGTAAATTACCAAAACAACTAGAGGCATTAAAAACCTAAACAAACCTGTAACAACTGAAAATATGTTGCAGGCTATTTCATTTTTAGAAGCATTTTATTATGGAATATGTCAAATATGAATACAAGTGAGCCAGCATATAGTGAACCAGCCCCATATACTCAGAGTTTGATATTACTCCTACATACTCCCCCTCCATGCTGTTCCTGAGGTTATTTTTAAGCAAATCTCAGACATTTTATCATTGTGTCTGTAAATAATTGGAACATTTTAAGATTTTTCTAAGAACGGCCATTCCAAAACCTGCTAATGGGTGAATTCTCTCAAATTTCTTACCTCTGGCGTGCTGAAAAAGATGGAATGGTTTACAAATTAGGCAAAAATCCACCATAAACTGATGCCTAATCTGATGCCCCAAAAGATAGAAAAACAAAACACTAAAGACAAATTTTTCATATGAATGTAAATACAAAATCCCAATTATTAAAACAGTAAGAATCACGTAATAATACAAAATAACAGGGGGATTTGTTTAAAAAAATATATGAGTAAGTACCAATATAAGAAATTATAAATTTAACTCCTAACATATTTAAGAAAAAATTCTATCAGATGACAAAAGGAATTTAAATAGTTCACTTTTATTCCTAATTTTAAAATCCTAAAAAACACCAATAGTCAGCATTTTCCTTACTATTACATTGAATACTTGTGGTGATCCATTTAAATCCAGAAATGACACAAGGCTAAAATGTAAACATTGGAAATATATTGCACAAAAGCTTATCATATGAAGGAAAGCATAACATTTTCACAAAAGGACAGAGTCTTGAATAGACAAAGATACAGATGTTGCTACATATTAAAAAATGATATTGCAAAGTCCTAACAAATAAGTCTAAATATCATAAGGAAAAATAAAAATAGTCAGACTATTTTTTAATAATGTGCAGTATTTGGTATTAAAAATTCATCTGAAATGTTATAGTATATGCTACTAACAAGAAATGGAACAATAAGACAGACTAGACTAGATGTCTCCAAACAATCAAAATTATACATTGAATTCTTTACTGCAATCAAAAAATAATTTATGAAACATTAAAACTTGAAAATGAAAAATGCAATCATAAACATAATAGGCATAAATACAGTTGTATATATTTGAATAATCAGGATGAGTAATATCTTTCTTAGCAAGTTAAAAACCATAAAGAAAAAGAATAAGAGGTTTGACTTGGGGGAAAAAAGCAAATATCAAAAGAACAACAATCTGAATCAAAAATATTTGGCATTCATGGCAGAGATTAAGTTACTACCATTAATATATATTAAGAGCTATCTCAAATCAGATAATAAAGTAGAAATACCTCCAAGAATGGGCAAGTGTTATGAGCAAACAAATTACAACTAGGAAAATCCAAATAAATAATACAATTAATAATTAGAATAGTGGAAACTAGCATAATAATATCATGGAATTTCATTTCCCTCTCATCAAAGAGGTAAGGCTTATTTATTTACTCTAATAACAAGTCTCAGTGTTGGCTAAGAGTCCAAAAAGAGGCACTCTCAAACATTCCCATTTCATATAAATTGATATCAATGTTCTCAAAGCGATTTAGCAGTACATATCAAAAGGATGAAAAATGTGCACACCATTGGACTGTAAAATGTGTTCTGGCAAAAATTACCCTAAAATGCTTTTATGAATGTATGTAAAAATTTAACCATATTCTATCACTTTCATATTAGTTCGTGAGAAAAATGTTAGAAGAAACATATGAAAATGAACAAAGGAATCACACTGTCTTCTATACAATGAATTTCTGTTCAGCTTGAAAGAGCTGTTATTGAAGTACATGTGTAACAAGAAAAGATGTTCAAAATACTAAGTAGATAGAAGATATAAGAATAAGTAATCGCATGTTTTGTGAAATATGATGTGTACTTACTGATGTTTACTATTATTCATAATATTATAAATTTGGAAGTATATCTAAAAGTAAGCACAGTAGTTAGCATTCTCAGGCTGGCATAATTACAGATTCTTTAAATTTCATTTTGTTTAAACCTGTCTCAAAATCTTTCAAACTGATTATGCTTGTACTATGTGGGTTGAAAATTTGGAAATTAAAAGTTCACAACAAATTAATGTTACAAAATATTTACTTTGTAGAAATGGATAACAATGCTTGTTAAACCCGAATGGCCTGATCAATGACTGAGAAAAATAAGACTGGAGGCAGGCACACTGGTGGTGGGGGCTGAAATGAGTTCCTGGGCAAAATATCAGGAATGAATGCCAAAGATTCTTTAGAAATCACATATACCATTTTCTTTTTGGTTGCAGGGTACCAATGATGAGGAGAGGTGACTTTAAGAGTTCTAATCTGGCCAAGCAGGTAACAGGTGATGCAGCTGATCAACTAAGACCCCATCCCTCTTCCACCCTCCTTTTCCCAGGGTGCTTCCTGTACACGCCTTCAAAAGCAAAGTTGAAGCTTCCTTTCTCATACTGACATCCTTTAAACCCCAGGCCATAAAACATCTGTGTCCTCTGAACTCCAACACAATTCTTTCCACCATCATCTGGCACTTGATGTTTATTCCGATTCTGCCTTAAGGCACCTCTTATGATGTTATTTTTAATTGTTATTTAATTTTTCATATATAATGTCTCTGTCAGCTGTGGCCAGCACCAGTGGTAAAAAAAGAACAAAAGTCAAGAAAGAAACCTTCAAAGAAGACCTTGCCAGGAATGGATTACAATTCACTGCAGGTTACCCTGGTCGGCTGGCATCCACACCCCATTGCTACTGTCCTTGCCCAATTCTGCTTTTGAAGTTGCCCCTCAGAAGGAATTCTGTGGTGACGCCTCTGAATATTCATGTGGATTTCAGTTTTGCCTAGCTCCTAAGCGCTTTAGTTGCCTTGGATTTGGTGTTCTAAATTCTCTCCAATATCTAATCTCAGCTCCTTTCAATATTTTTTTGGGGGAAATCCATCATTTGTCATGTCCATATTGATAATGCAATTGATACTTCATAAGAATTTCACTCCATCTTTCATACAAATGCACACAAAAACAATCTTTTTCACCAACTAAACTGTAAGTTACTTGAAGCAATGAATCATATTTGATGATGATTATGATAATGATGACAAAGTAAATGAAAATAACACCCTGGCCAATGTTATTTGTGAGTTCCTATTACATGCTATACAGCTCGCACAGTGCAGTCAGTCCTGACACTTTCAAATTAAGCATTACCTTTCTGCCATTACAGATTAAACAGTAGAAGCTCAAAGAGGTCTGAGATAGATTCATTGTCAATGCCTGGTTTTGAGACAAATGTCCATCTGACATTCAGTGCTCCCAAATACTCTTACATCCTCTTCTAACTCAACACTTCTCAGCCCTGTGACCCACTCCATACCCTAGCAATTGCCCTATCCCATATATATAAAGACCTAAGCAAAGTCCTTTCCATACAAACTCTCAGCTGACCCCAGCAAGAATTCAATAGATAACTACTGAATGAAGAATTAATTATTTCTTACATTTACTGCCCCAATGGAAACAGGAGGCCTATGCAATATAATTGAACCAAAGCAGCATGTGTGTATGTGTTTCAGTTGTGATGCAATAATAGTTAATGTTATGAAATAAATCAAGAAGCAATGAATTGTTAAGTGCTGAATACATTCTAAAACTTGTTTGACAGGAAAATGCAACAATTCCATTCACTGTGATTGGTTAGTTAGACGCTTTTGCAAAAAATCAAGTGATATGAAAAAAGTTAAAAAAATTTTTTTTTAAGTTGCAGCAGGTAAAATACAAAGAAAAAATTAATCATACTTCCTTAGTAAAATAAAATAACACAACTCTCTATTAGCAAGTCCTTGTTTGCCTTAAGACCTTCATTGACTGACTATAAAATCATTTTCTAATAATATCAAATAAAAGAGATGCATGCTGCACTTCCAAGGAAGGCAAATGGTTTGTCTTTGTGCCTCATTATGAACTGCCAACCAGAGCATATGAAAAACCATTTACAAACTGAAAAATCCAGAAAACAAGATAACAGGGAGGAAAAAAAAAGCTTGGCCTTTTTCTTTGTGTGTGTGTCACTAAAGTAGATGATGGAGTACCTGATTTGAGACGTCCAAAATGGTGTTATGGATTCACACTGATGTTTACTCTAGCCATAAAACAGAAAGACATCCCAAATGAGCAATATCATTACTGAATTCAAGCCCAATTCAGAGGACTGCAGTTCTTTAGGTCAATTCACTGGGAAACTCCAGTCCTTGGCCTATAAAGAAACATCCTAAATACAACAAATGTCTGGGCAAGCTTAAATCCTTTCTGGAATAAGATGAATATATACATGGAAAAATACCATATGAATGAGCAAACAAATAATTTACTTTCAAAAACATTTTCACAGAACTACTGCTTCAAAATGTCAAATGCCATCCAAAATATATTTCAATAAGACAGAGCTATCTCTGTTCCACTTGGCCACAGCTCCATTCTATTTCCTGAGTATGGCAAATGTATTTGAATGACAAAGATAATGAACACTCCAGTAAAAAGTTTTCCTTCAAGATCAAGCCATGGAATTCCAGTAGGCTAAGCTTATCACACTGTAACGTTTGTCTAAACGTGGAAACAAAGGTAATCCATGCCCCTGTCTCCTGAAAACTGCTAGTCATGGAAATGCATTTTTCCTTCCGAAAACTCACAATGATTCCTGCGGTGCCCAATGCTCTCAGTCTTGTTCCTCTCAAGTTACAGCTTGGAGGGGGGTCAGGGGAAAAAAATGTTTTCTAAAATACATGAAGCTAGCTCTGTGAAATCAAAAGACAAACTGCCTGTATGTGGTAGATGATAAACCAATGCATGCATAGTATGAATATTTAATATTTCAAGTACATGACTATTTGGGTTTTTAAACCACCCTCCTCTTGTAATAGTTATGATGCATATTATTGCCATAATCAAAGGGCTGTGCCCAAAATCTACTCTCAAGGTAATTTATATTTATATAAATAGTTCTGCTATGTTGAAGAGGACAATAATACTTTCATTCATTTGTTCGTCTATCTATCCTTCTAGCCATTTAGTTCATCTATTTGATACATATTTTGAGCAGCTACTTTGTGTATAAGACATGTGGCAGCTGGAGAGAAAAGGCAGATAAAACATGTTCATCTATAACTACAATCAAAGGAGAAGTTTATTATGCACCATGCAATGTGCAAATTGTTTGGGGAGATCAGAGGAAGGAGAAGTGAATTCCAAATGAGGGGCTTGAAGTGGGGCTCCTTATAGAAAGTGACATCTGAATTGGTTCTTGAATAAGTTAAATGATTTAAGTGCACTTAATAACTTAATTTTAATCTAACCTGGTGAGAATCAGACAGCATGTAATCAAGCTTCTCCACTAACCCAGATATATATTTGTGATCTGTGACTAGTTATTTATATTTTGAGTAATGATATTGTTTAATTTGGAGGCCAGTGTAAACTAAAAATATAAGTTAATTTAGCACTGAACAGAAATGGGCCAAAGTCTTGGTTTCTCCACTCAATATTCATGTGGTCCTGGGCCCTCTTCCTAACATCAATATACTTCAAATTTCAACAACAATCAATGCAGATAATAATAGTGCCTACTTCATGACTTTTTTGTAAAAATTAAGTTTGAAAATGTATTAGAACACGAGTAGGCACTTGGCAGAAAAGCAGCACTATTATTATGCATGACTCTTCTTGGGCAGGAAATACCCAAGAAAGATGTGCCTGAAATACAAATCAAGGCCTGTACTTGGCAATACCTTCCCTTATACTAGAGCTTGTACTCACAGCCATCCTCACTATTTTTTTTTAATGTGTCTGACACCAAATAGTACACTATATCTCTTCAATGGCAGTCCTGTGGGTTCATTATTCCATTTCAATTTCACCTGCTTTTAGAAGATGACTGTCTAACTCTTCATGATTCTACCCAAAGCCCCCCAAAAGCCAATGTCTTATGTGTCACATAGCCTATAATTTTAACTTAGATGATCCCAAAGCTACACTCCAAATTTGTGAAAGCTCAAACTCAGCTACTCTATATGATACAGTTAGAAAACAGATATTCAGAAACTTCACCTTATTTATACTATTATTACATCTCCTGATTCACTGATTGAAATCAGTGGTATATGGTCACATAACCAAAATGTAGTAAAGAGTGCAAATATTAGATGCTCTAAAAGTATTGATTGAGGATAAAAGGCTGTCTCATGGAACTAGCACTTTTTTTATTTTTTATTTTTTTTGAGTTGGAGTCTCACTCTGTCGCCCAGACTGGAGTGCAGTGGCCACTCCTGGCCACCACACCTCGACCTGCTGGGCTCCGGCGATCCTTCCACCTCAACCTTCCAAGTAGCTGGAACTAGCACTTTTAAATATGGGGCAGGTTGGTAAGAAATGAACCAGATCTGCACTGTCTAGTATGGTCCCCACTAGCCATGAGTGGCTAGAAAGCACTCAAAACATGACTAGTCCAAATTGAGATGTGCAGTAAGTATAAATTACACACCAGAGTTTGAATATATAGTAAACAAAAAAGAATGTCAAGCAATCCATTAAAATTTTATGTTGGTTACGTGTTAAAATGATAATATTTTATATATATTGAGTTGTATTTGATACATCATTAAAATTAATTTGCTTGTTCATTTTTACTTTTGTCATATAGTTATAGATGTGGCTCACATCGTATTTCTATATTTTCCTCATCTTGACAGAGAGAAAGGCCTGTACCAAAAGCAAAGGAATGAATAAGCAATTACTGAAATCCCAAAGTTTCCCTGGTGCCCAAGCTGTCCAGAGGACAGAGCAATTGTCACCATTATCACGATACTTTCCTGTCTACTCAGTAGGTAGAAGGAGCAAAACTGCATTGTCATCTGGAAGGCTCTCGGGGATCTCACAGAGAGGTGCTAGATAAAATCCAAGTATCATGAGGGCCCATGTCTCTTAAGGAAGCTAACTCACTATTCTCTCACACATATTTACTGGTGTGATAAACTAACATTCTATATTTAATGATACCAAGTAGCTCCTTATTACTCATGTATTCAAAAAGTTTCCATAGCTGAGCACCAAAGATATTTTCAAACATTATTTAATGGTGTGTGTTTGGAGAAAAGATGAAACTAAGAAACTCGAGGTTCGTTGATTTTATCAGTTTCCAGAGAAACTTAAAGAAATAAAGTCCTAATTACTCAACACCCACCTCATTGCCTTTTGGCCACCGGAGAATACCTTGTATATTTCTGTAATTGTGTCACTGTAAAGAATTCAGTCTCTCCAAGCCAGCTGACCAACCATGAGCAGAGAACATGCTTCCAGCTCTGAGTATCAGGCACAATCTAAACTAAAACCAGCACTTATGGGTCTGAATTTGGGAAAGCATAGTTCCAGGTTTGATTGATGCTTAAATATGAAAAAGACCTTTTTGTGGCAAGGTACACAACCCAGTGTTGCCACAAAAAGTATACATGCAATACTAAATAACCCATTAATGAGGAGGAAACTGTTCTAATATGCTATAAATTAACCCAGTGTGAGATATATGTCCACATGATTTTCAATAAAACAAAGCTGAAGGCTTCATAGGACACAGCCACAATTGATTATAATATAAATAGCAACTAGTATTTGTGATGATAATTTAAAAATATATTCACATCTATTTTGAAACATCAGATAACCTATAAATTACATAAGGAAAGCACTGTTTTCCCTATTTTACAGACGAGGAAAACCCAAGAATTCATACCTAGTAAGTGACCAAATCAGGAATCAAAACCCAAGCTTCTTAAAAACAAATCGCATATTTTGAAATGACCCCATCAAGCACCCTACTGAAATCTACATCAGTGCTGAAATTTCAGCATTTGGAAAACCAAATGGATTTTATTTTATTTATTTAATTTTTTTATTTTTTATTTTTTTTGAGTTGGAGTCCCACTCGGTCGCCCAGACTGGAGTGCAGTGGCCACTCCCGGCCACCGCAGCCTCGATCTGCTGGGCTCCGGCCATCCTTCCGCCTCAGCCTTCCGAGTAGTCGGAATTACAGGCGCGTGCTACCACGCCCGGCTAATTTTTTTATTTATTGTAGAGATGAGGTCTCGCCTGCCCAGGCAGGTCTCGAGCCCGCAGGCTCAGGCAATCCACTCACCTCAGCCTCCCAAAGGCGCGGGATTAAAGGCTGAGCCACTGAGCCTGGCAGATTTTATTTTTAAAATTCTAAAAGAACTGTGGACATGATCCTTGTAGTTGGGAGTGCTGGATACAAATATGAAATTGCATGAAGTGTGATGAGAAGAAAAGTTGAAGAATATTTTGTGTGCTTTTTATTTTATTTTTATTACATAAGTAATACATGTCCATTGTAAAAATATAAACAAGAATATTTAGTTACCTATAATTTATCAACCATGAAACACCACCATGGGGCCACCTTCTTTCAGGTCCCCTCCCTACTATGGGAGCTTTTGTGTCTTCTTAATAAATCCTACTTTATCAACAAAAAAAAAAGAAAGAAAAGAAAAGAAAGACCACCATGAATATGTCAGTAACTACTGATGTGTCATGCAGAAGTGATCTTTGATATATTTAGCGGTCAATATGGCATGCCAGAAGTAAAGGACATTCCTAACAGATGCCACCTTACACAGTCTGCATAGCTGTGCCAGTTGATACAGATGCTAAAGCCAATCTGAATGTATGCCATGTTTTTCATGGAAACATACAATTTCACAGATTTTCTGCCTTCTTTTTTAAAGTTGCAATATATTTTAAACATCTTTTAAAGTATGTTTCAATTTTTCCATACGTACCAAATCTTCCTCAGAGTAAAAGTGTGGTCTCCCTTATGAAAAAGAAAAGGCTGACATTCACAGTGGTCTTGGTTGCTTGTCAGAGAATCCATACACATTCACTGCCCATCTCTACTTCAAAAGAGCTAACTGAGAGCAAGGTGCAAGTTGAGAAAATGTTTCAAAGGCCTGTGATAGTATTGCCTCTGTGTGAGAACATGGGTCAATGGAGCACCTTGGCCCATTAATCCAAAATTGGGGAGGGAAAGGACTGCAGGTTTCATTGCTTTGATGTAAGTTTTGAAGTTCCTTTATAGCTTTTGCTAAATAACCTTTCTTGAGCAAGCCCTTGGTTACTCTATCAATGTACCTTGAATAAATTCAACTATTAAACTGATTAAAAGTAGTGCCAGTCTCTTCATTGCTTTATACAAATTATCTAACTTTTTTTCCCAATGACCTTTTCGGACAGTGTCTACTATTGTCTCCATTTTAAAGATTTGGAAATCAAGACTTGGAGAAATTTATTAGCTTGCCCAAGTTTACACAACAGATTTATCTGGCTCAATGGTCAGGCTCCTAACACCACATTCTACTGCTTTTAGAATACTGACCATGGAAAGACAGTCACACTATATCAAGTTAAATAAGCACAGCCTGGAAGGTGCCTGGATAATCTGATCCCTACACACCTACTATCTTGTCACTTGAGTTTCTTCTGTGTTTCAGCCCCCTGCGTTTTATCAGTTGCAGGAGCGAGCCAAGCTCTCCTTCCACACAAAGTACTTCTCACTTAGGATTCCTGCTACCTGCATAGTTTGTCCTCCCAATTTTAGCATGACAACAAATCTCAACCTTAGTGTCTTACTATAAATTTCATTCATCAAAAAAGATTTTCACTATTTCAATATAAATTTTAGAGCAAGGAGAAGAACAGATACAATTTCAGGGCCACTGAATGAAGGACACAAGGACAGATCATGTAAAATTTCTTGTAACAAGAAGAAGAGAAGATGATACTGAATACAAACTACAAAAAAATTATGCATATTTTCTGACCATCTATTCTAGTACAATCTCTGACAGCACTCTTCCCATTGCAAACATGAACAAATAAAGTAGTCTTTTACATGTAAATAATATTCTAAATGTAAAAACACACTGTGTATATCCAAATACACTTACATATACATAGGTCCTCAACCAAAGCATAGAATAGAAAAAGGCAAAAATATAAAAAGGAGGAAAAAGTATCTGGAAAGTATTACCCCAAGATTTTAGTTTTTTCTGGTAAATACAATTTGAAGATTTTCTTTCTTTTTCCTTGCCTGTACTTTCTAATCTTTGGTAATTAACGTTTATTACTCTCATAGTACATTTCAAAAGTATAATGGCAATTCTAAAATAAGCAATAAGAATCCTTTTTGTAAGAAAACATACTTTTATTTGAACAGATGCTGCTCTCCTTTAGGTTCTTTCTATATTAGGTAACAAAAGTAATTCAGAGATTAACAGCATTGCCTTTGTCCTTTATAGAATTTGTTATTATTTCCTGGTGTAGGGGGAAGGTTAGAGGTGAAAGAAATGGTTTTGATAGTAACAACAGTAAGAAGACGCAGTGGAGGAAAAATGTCCCTCATAGTCTCATCCAAAAAAACAAGTTCGTACTAGAGCATGAAGATGCACACAAATCCACACCTCAATCAAAGAGTAGCAAATTAGACTTGACCCCGCTGAACCTTCCTCAGGCTCAAACCACAAAAGAGTGACATCGGAGAGAGGGCATTTCCATTGCTGCTGCAAAAATGTCTCTCGGTCAATAGCTGATGAAAGATGAAAGCTTTCGGGGACCCTGTAATTCCCGAGGAATGGAGGGAAGGGCAGGGGTAGTTCTTAGCGAACTCCCAGGATTTGCAGGCTTTTAATCTATAGTAACACTTTAGCTGAAAATCCCATTTGAAAAATCTGTTATTCACTAAAAAATAAATGAATTCTTCAGTTGGTTAAATAGAGAAATTTGCTATTACTTGGTCAAATGCCAAAATAGCTCTGGGCTTTGCTGATAAAGATACAGCAAGAAGGGTCACAAGCACAAGGCATTTAACATGAACCAAAATGATGAAAACAAAATGCCTATCATAACATTGGCAAGTAAATAAAACAGACCAAAAAAATCTGCTGGTGCATTTTTTCATGTATTCTAAGGATAAATTTCACAAAATAACTTGGCTCCACCTAAAGGAAAAATGTTAGGAAAAAGTGCGACACTTTTAAAAAGAGGTTAGGCATGGTAATAACAGCCACTCGAGAGGCCGAGGCATGAGGATTACCTGAGGTCAGAAGTTCAAGACTAGCCTGGATAATATAGCCAGAACCTGTCTCTACAAAAACAAAAATAAAAAATTAGCTAGATAAGATGGTGTGCACCTGTCGTACTAGCTACTTGGGAGGGTGAGGCAGGAAGTCGAGGCTGCAGTAAGCTATACTCACAACTGCACTCCAGCCTGGGCAGCAGAGCAAGATGATGTCTCTAAACTAATTAAAAATAAGGAGTTTATCCAAATTATTGTGCCCATCTCCCAGAGAATTGAGCATATGGGGTATTCATATTAACATGGCACTGCAGCTCGGTGTTACCCATGGTAGGAGATTTCTGTTTTGGTCTAAGAATTGTTATTACTAAGTATAAACACATTCAAAACAATATTTTGTGACTTCCCATAGATTATATTTAATGTATGTTATTCAATTTAGCTTATAAATTAGTGTTGATCCAATTTTCTGAAGTACCTTTTCTCTGAACATTATTGAGAACTTAGGACTCTAGCTTTCAGGGCTCAATCTGATGGACTCAATCCACGTTTGAAAGGATTTAGGGTTTCATATCCTTTTCCAAATACCTCTGTGCCTTGGATAGTTTTCTCTTTGCTTTTCTCTGAAAACTAGAACTAAGAAACAGAAAAAAATAATATTTTCACTTGGTGTCTGATAAGCGAACAGCAAGAAATGGATTATAGAGGGGAAAAGAGGTGACTCACAGATTCTTTCCTGCCACAGTCACCAACTGTCCTCCTGCAGGATTCTAGAATAAATGCAGACTTTAAAAGCATTAATTGAGAAAAACTCTCTGGGCAGAAAAAAATATTCATTTACTCTGCTAAATAGGAGATTCAATTTTTTTAGAAATTTCAGAATAGGGGCTTTTTAGTGTGCGACAGTACACAGATCACTCTTTCAATAAATTTTAGAGTAAGAAGAAGAATAGATACAATTTCAGGGTCACTGAATAAAGGACACAAGGACAGACCATGTAAAATTTTTTATAACAACTATGAAGAGGAGAAGATTCCGAATATGAACCACAAAAACACGATGCATATTTTCTTTAAATGTTTTATTATCTATCACCCATTTTGATTAGAAGTTGAGTACCTTACATTTACATATTATTGCTCTCTAGAAACTGAAAGTGGTTTGTAGATATAAACCCTATCTTCTTCCCTAGAGAGAGAAACATCTGCATTGGTGTCATGAAGACACAACTGACTTCTTCCCTCCCCTCACTTATCAAAGAGCCCTTAAGGCATTGCCAATAAGCCATTCTTCCTTACTCTGTAGTAATCCGCGTGCCAAGAACCGTTCACAGGTTTGCAGCCAAATTTAGATCAATGTGCAGTAAGGATTTTTGCTACAACTGAGTGCATGTCATGTGAGATGGAACCTGGGCTGCACAGCTCAGATGGAGTAGGTAAAACACTCTCCAATCTCCAGGAATTGTGGAGGCAAAGCCCCATTCCTTGGATGTGAGAGAACTCTGCTTGTGAGTCTGTGTGGGAGTGAGCTCAGACAATAGAACATCTACCCCAAGCAGCAGCAAGTGAACGGTAGCATGCTGTAGACATGTATGGATCCTTTTGGGCAAAGTTGTGATTACTTATAATTATCTCTTAATTATTTTTTGTTATGTCTATTAATCTCTTTAAATTTTCTCTCCTAAATTTCTAGTACTTGCAAGTGTTCTTTAAACACTCAAGGTTGAAAATGACTGTGTTAATCATATCTGAGTGGCCACATCTCCCTTTGCTGTTACAGCATTTTGTAAACTGCCTCATCTTAAGGCAAATAAAAGGCTTCAGAAAAATGTGTAATGGATCAGATCCTTGTTAGTTCACCCTGCTCATGTGGGCACACTAAGGATACCCTTCGGTAAAACAACCCAAAAAACTATTCTGCCTGACTTTCAAGTGGTCATTTTTCCTTAGCAATAGTCCCACATCGTTATCACTACTAACAACACCACCATGTCATCACATACTGCCACAACCATTGTTACTATCATACTATCCCCTTTAGAGCCATCCATGAATTGAGTTGAATAATTTCTGTTAAGAATTCATGGCCGCCTGGAACCTGACCTTATTTGGAAATGGAGCTCTTGCAAATGTTATGAAGATGAGGTCATAATGGAGTAGGGTGCACCCTAAATCCAATAGGGTTGGTGTTCTTATAAGAAAAAAAAATTAAAACACATAAACATAGACACACAGGAGAGAAGCCATGTGCAGAAGGAGGGAGAGATTGGAGTGATGAATCTACAAACCAGTGAATGCCAAAGATTGCTAGCAACCACCAGAAGCTGGAAGAAGCAAGAAAGAATTCTTCCTAGAGCCTTAAGAGGAGTATGGACATCCCGACACCTTGATTTTAGATTTGTAGCCTCCAGAACCATGAGAGAATAAGATTCTGTTGTTTCAAGTCACCCAACCCTAGGAAACTAGTACAACTTCCATCTCTCCATCAATCCTACCACTCTCACCACCATCACCACCCTTCCTTCACTGTCAACACTACTGTGAAAACAGTATGAGAAAGATAACTCAGATAACTTATTCTCAGGCCAACACTAGAACTTAGTTTTAGAAGTCAGAAGATAGGCTCATGTAAGTGCTCTCATCATGCCTGTCTGACCCGTTCTGATGTTACAAACTGAGTATTTCTCCTTTTTTATTCCCAAACTCTATTTTAAGATTGATGTTTCTACTTTTCCCCATTTCTTCACAGAGGAACCAAGATGGTTTGACATGAGAAACATCTATAATTTTAGCCCCATAATCATAGAGCTGGGGAAACCAATCTCTAGAAAGGTAAAGTAACTTGTACAAAGCAGCTTCTAGCAAAATCAGATCCAGAACTCAGATGTCTTGACTCACTCAGTCAATTCTACAAGACTGCCTGCCACATAGGTGGGTACAGCGTGTGTCAATACCTTCTATAGAATATTAGGAAGCAATATATGAAATACCTGAACATTCAACACCCTGCTATCAATCCATATGCTCATTGTATTGACTCACTGAAGTCCAATTTAGCCTTATCAAAAAATGTGTGAAACAGGCCCAGAGATAAAATTACTTAAATATTCACTATGATATCAGTAGTGTTACCAAATGACAGTTAAGACTGATGTGTTCTAATAGAAGCAATATATAACTGAAAATGCTTCCTCTGCTAATATCCCTAATAGGGTATATCCCCAATATTAATTCTACATACCTGTATAAAATGGAAAGAACTTGGAAGTAGTCTCAAAATATATCTGCAGTAAAATTTTTATCAAGCAATCAGGAAGAAACTTTGGAGCTATGAGAGCACTAATCAGTAATGTTAAAGAAAATGACATCATACATCTAAGCATTAACAAATTAAAGAAGGTCCCTGGTTTCTAAAGCATATGGCAAAGACAAAAAATAATGATAAACACAATTAAGCATATTGGTTTCTTTTGTTCTTTGAAAGTCATCTCCTGTACTAGCTTTCACATCAGAGTACCTTAAGATGCAATCTCTAATACCAAAATGAAACTTTACTAAATCCCAACTTCTGAAAACTTTGGAAGAAGGGTTTTGAGGAGTCTGCAGTTTTGATGTACAATCTGAAAAGTCAGTGAACTGTTAAGATTAGTTCCCCAGAGCTAGATGTAATTCTGTACAATCCAGTTCCATATTTACAGTCAAAAGGAGGTGATTTTGCAGTTATCCAGTTAACATGAATACCCTCAGCTAAAAGTATTGTAAAGTCTCAGTTTTCTAAACATTAGCTCCTTTAGGAATAGTTTTATTAGAGCTTTTCTTTATTTCACAAAGTTGATACTTAGTGTTATAATATAATTAAGATAGTACTTCTCTCATTTTAAAAAAATGAATATGTAAATAAGCTAATATATATACATATTTTTAAAATGTAACCAATCAGTAAGATGTGTGCCACTATTGTTTTCTAGACTTTCAATTACTTAGTATTTGTAATCTGAAATTACCATCATCACCCTTGATTTCAGTCTCTACCAGAGAAGTTGCCACTACAACACGGTGATAATTTTTTTTTCTCTTAAAGCAGTAAAAACAGACCAATTAATTTCACTTCTACTTAATCAAATGTATATTTGGAAGCTACTATGTTTTCTTTTAGGTAGTGAGTGAAGGTTCCCTTTAACACTTAGAAGAAGTAAAAAGGAATCCTGAAACCAAGTTCATTGCTTGCTTTAATTAAATTTTTATTTTGTACATTTTGTCCCTAAATAATTGATGTCCTTCTAAAAATAGATCAGGTGTAACACAGGTAGCAAACGGAACCTAGAAAAATCTTCAAATGGAGCTAATTTTCCTAGGAACACATATCCTCCTGGAAGTCTAACAGGTATCTCAAACGTAACAAACTACTGACTTCCTCACTTCAAATCTCTTTTGCTCCAGTACTTCACTTTGCAAGCAGCAAAACCATTCACCCAGTTTGCAAAGGTTAAAGAAAACAAATAATTAAAGCACCCTCTAGTCCTACGTGATTTCTATCTTTGCCTAAACTCCTTTCCTTGCCCCTGCCTGCACCAGGCAAATTTTTATCGTCGACACCATCTTTAAAATATATTTTAAATCAGAACATTTTATACCCACTCCTCTGCTCCCACTCCAGTTGACACTAACAAACATCTTTCACCCAGACTACTGAGATCACTTTGCAAATCTTATTCCTGTTTCCATTCCTACCTTAATCTTATCTATTTTCTATGCAAGCCAACCTCATCTCTGCTCAGCAATTTTCAATTGTTTCACATCTCTCAAAGAATAAATTCAAAACTATTGTCATACCTGACCCTGGCTAGCTCTTTGACCTCAGGTGACACCATTCATTCTCTTACCAGCCTGCTTTGTTCTAGCCAAGTCACACTGGATGCCACACTGTCTCTTGCAAAGACAAACATACTCCCATGGCAAGGTCTTCGCACCTGCTCTCCGCCCTGCCTAAACTATGTGTTCTGCAGATATTTTCTGTTGCCTCAGAACTGTCTCAAACACTAGCTTCTTAGAGAGGCCTTTTTGAACCACCCTGTTTGAAATAGTACCCACAATAGTATCAGTTGAACTAAAGATGAACTCTTCATTTAAATGAGAATTATGATTTAGGATGAAATAAAAGCATATGGAAAAGGAACATTTGACTGCATATGGTATAGAAGAACAAGGTCTACTTTGCCTTTGAAAATAAAATTTCCCTGTTCAATTAAAATGACAATGATGACAATGATAGTTATAAAAACAGCAATAGTAGCCAACACTCATTGAACACATACCCTGCACTGTTCTGGGTGTTTTGTAATACCCAGTTATGGGTGAACTATAACACACATTTAATTCTTCCAACAACCTTATGAGGTAGGAACATTACAACAAGATACCCTTTCTGCAGATGAAGTAACTAAGACAGAGAATATCTAGAAAAGCCTGTTTTCCCCCAAATTAATCTAATCCAGAAGGCTTTAAAAGGAAACATTACCAAATCAATTTATTTTAAAAATGGGGTACATATACATGATGGAATATTGCGCATCCATTAAGAAGCACAAAATCATGAACTTCACAGCAACCTGAATGGACTTAAGAGTCTATAATACTGAGTGATCCTTCACAGAAACAAAGAACTGAGTATCACATGTTCTCACTCATAAGCGGACTTTGAACAATCACTGTAATACTATAAGAAAAGGATTGGCAGTAGTGGGAAACTGCCAGGAGGGGAGTGGAGTAACGGGATTGGCAGTAGTGGGAATCTGCCTGGGGAAGGGGGGGGCACATCTCATTAACAAGGGTACCTGCATAATGAACATTTGTATACCAAACCCTGAATTGTACCCCACATCTTTAAAATTTTAAAAATTGAAAGGAAAAATAACAAATTAATTTAAAAAATAAAATTTAGAGCTACAGAAATATGTAAAGCCTACTTATGTTTGTACAGGGCTGCTTCCTCTAATAAAGGAAAATGGCCCAAGAGATTTGGAAGCCTCTTAAGAAGGCAAATTCCCATGATGCAATCACAAAAAATCTCAGTGTAGAACAGAAAAGAATGCACTCAAAGAATACATTCAATCTACCCTGATTTTTAGAGGACATGAAGGCAAGAAAATTGGACACAGGGCAACTGCATGCTGATTATCAGTAATGGCCTATAAGGAAAGAATAGGAAAATAAGAAAAGTGCATTAACTTCCAGAAGGAGCTGAAACTTATAATGAATGTCTGAGACTAACCAAAGGCATCCCTTATGTTCTATTGAATTGCACAAGGGCATTTTTCTGTCTCCTGCTTGGGCTATAGGAATTACTAGCTGATGTAAACGAAAATATTGTTTTTCTACTCCTCACTGATTCCATGGTCTGTGAGAAGGCTGGAAAAATGTCCCGTAAAAATAAAACTTCCCACCTCAACCCTTTAACTCAGGTCTATGGTCCAAGAAACAACATATGTTCCACAAACCTGGAGGAACGGGAAACCTGAAGCATGGGAAAAGTTACCAAAGAACTCTGAAAAGAAATTAATGTGTTTGTGATTTTCAGCAAGGGAAAGATGACGGAATCCATGGCCTAAAACAATAAAGAGTGGTTGGTAAGTGTATAAAAAATGGAAACAGTGATCACTTAAGGCGAATGTAGATTCATGAAGAATGAGTTAGGCCAAACAAATGCCCTTTTCTTTTTTGATGATGTAAGATACTGTGAATTCTGCTCCATTCATGAGTAATGTGAAGTTGGGAGGAGCAGATAACCACATGAAAGGGTCAAGATGGTCTCTGGTCTGGAGACCTGATATTTAATACTAGGCTTAACAATTAACAGTAGCATTCGTGGTAACAATAGCTGTCATTTTTTCAGCACTTACTATTTGCCAGGCACTGTGTTTTAGCAACAGCATCTTTTCCATTCTCGCAGCAACCCTTTGAGGAAGGTACTATGATATCCTGATCTTACAAATGAGGAAACATAGAAGATGACTTGCCAAGATCACACAGTTCTTTACAAAGGAGAAGGCTTGAAAGTTTGGGATAAGCTACCGAACACCCAAAGAGTATACCCAGGGTGCTGTGGGCACCATGAAGCCCTGCCATATGAAAAAAACAAAGGTAATTTATCCGAGAGTTGAAAAGATCTGAGGTAAATAAGATTGCAGTCTTTACATATGTCAAAGTCTACCAGAGCAGGGATAGGCTACAGAGAATAAAATCAGGAACACGGATAGAATGCAGAATTTAAGAATAAGACAGCACTTCAAATGATTAGCATCATCTGGAAACAGAAGGTAAAGACTAAGGAGATCTTTATATTGAAGAAGTCCAAGCAGAGACTGGGCAGACATTTCTATCTGGGAATAGTCAAGAGATTCAAACAAGGGCTGATGATTGAATTAGGAACCCATCAGATTTCCTCCAACCTCAGATTCCATGAAGATGCAGATTAGTGATGATAATAATAAGAAGAAGAATTTCATTCATTCATTCATTCATTTTGAGTTAGAGCCTTACTCTGTCTCCAGGACCGGAGTGCAGTGACATGCTCACAGTCACCCCAGGGTCGCCTTATCACGTGGGAAATAAGATGCCCTTTTCTGATTAGCATTTTCTAAGTACATTGATAGTAGCTGCAAATATATAGAGTGAGGGCTCAGTGCTCTGCTGGAATCACTGAATAACTTTGTGTCCATCTTTAGATTTTAACATGAAAAACACAAAACATTTGAACATGTTTGTTTTCTTTCACTCTGCACCATTGCCCTGAAACAACAGTGATTTGTACTGTTGCTTGGGCAAGGCCTTTTGGAGACAGCTAATGAGGCTGCTGAGCCCTGGTGGCTGAGACTCTCCAGATGGGTTCACTGGAGTGTTTGAAACCATGCAATGCTGATCATATGATATACTGGTTCTCGGCATACATTTATTTTTCAACCAATATTAAGCATTATTAGCCAAACAAAAATCCCAGAAACTGTAATTTGGCTGGATTTGATGTCTCTATGCAACATTTATCTCCCTTCTGGAAGTTGGCTGTGTTATGTTTATACCAGCTTATTTAATTTTGTTTTTCCTTCATCATGTTAACCCACTGCTTGGGCTTTCACGAGTCAGACAAGAAAAAATCCTCACACATGACTTGTGCCTAATCTTTTATGAGAAACACAGCTGATCCTATTGCTGTTCCTAGCATACCTGGAAAATGATTTTATGATACAATTACATGTCATGTGCCTGCAGGTCAGATGCATGAAGGGCAAGGGCTCTGGACTTAGAAGAAAACTAAAAAATAAATCAGTTTCCTTATGTACCATATTATATGTATTACAAACATCTTTTGAGATATTTTAGCGTCTAAGTGAATAGTTCACGGGAGGCAATGGAACTGATTTTTAAATCGTAACCTTGGCTATAAAAACCAGACTCACTCCTGTTATCACTGGGGAGAACTTGTACCTGCTACTTAACTACTCTTCACTTCAGATTTTTTTCTTTTTCGATTAAATATAGATAACAGTAGTTCATCAGACTGTACTAAGAATTGAGTGATATGTTGTCTATAATCCATGACAAGTACTTAGGAAATAAATGCTCAGTACAGTGCTCAATACAGTTAATTGCTAACATATTATTTTCATTGATTTATTTTAGGAAACTAAAAAGTAAAATTCACTCTCATGCAAAAAATGGTAAAGCTGGAGGGGCAGTAGTTGTAACCATTTGACTTGAAATTGCTCTCTATATGATATGGCCAACTGTAAACCCCCAGTACTACCTTCATTCAAGGTACCCACTCTGCAAGCCAGGTGCCTTAGTGCAAGTTGCTATAATAAACTGACCATGGCCTAGGTGGCTTAAACAGCAAACATCTATTTCTCATAGTTCTAGAGGCTGGGATGTCCAAGATCAAGGCCTCAAATCTGTGTTTGCTGAGATTCCCCTTCCTGGCTTATAGACAGTTGCCTACTCCCTATACCCTCAATTGGTCAATAGCAGAGAAAGGAAGCAAGCTCTCTTACATATTTTCTAATAAGAACACTAATCTCATAATGAGGGCTCCACCCTCTAACCTAATTACATCCCTAAAACCTCACCTCCTAATATGATCACACTGGGGTTTAGGATTTAAATATATTAGGTTGATGTATAAGTTTGTAGCATTTATTTTTGGCAAGGCAACACCATGGTGTTGAAAGTTGGTTTATCATTTGGAGTGGCAATGTTGTGTTTGTGAATATGCCTTGCATTTTGCAGATTTGAAGAAAGTTAGTGCTATTTGTGAACTAAAGAAGATGGAGTGAAAAAAAAATGAATACTTCCAACATATTCTTCTGTTTGAGTTTAACAGAGGGGTAAAAGCAATGGAGGCAGCTCAAAACATCTGTGCCATATACAAGGAGAATGCTATCAGGGAAAGCATGTCAAGAAAATGGTTTTGTTGTTTCGAAGAGAGCCACTACTTTGATCTCAGTAATTTCCATATTTAGGAAGTCTGTCGGGCTTTGATAAAAAACCATTTAAACACTTTAATCCATGATGACCCATGTCGGTTAACTCAAGATTGGCCAACGTAATGAACTGTGACCAGTCAACCATTGTGCAACATTTGCATTCCATGGGCAAGGCAAAAACGCTACGAACTTATACATCAACCAATATTAATTTGGAGAGAGGGAGACATATTCAGTCCCTAACACTAAGACTCCTTTACTAACAAGCACATTCATAACCTCTTTTCCAACTCTTGTCCATTACTTCAAGAAAGTCCTCTCTTACTTTTAGAAACAAAATCCTGATCGCAGGAATTATGTAGAAAATCATACCTGTGATGTATGTCTGTAAGGGAAAGGGAGTATTCTGTGCCCAGTGAGATCACAGAGGAAACAATAAGAAAAATCATGAAATAACAGAGACCCCTTTCAAATTTCATAAAAGACCTCTTCTACTCAGTAACCACAATTAAACTATGTCTGAAAATCATGGAAGTTACCTTATCCTGTCTGTAATGTGGACACACATACATACAGTATAGTCCTGTTAAGATTGTTGCTAGGATGAATAAACACATAAGTGAAATGCATGGTCCAGAGTGTGCTCACAGAGAACCAACTTTTGAGTTTTTTTTTTGTAAAAATCATGGGATCTTCAGAACAGACCAACTTTTCTCCCACTTTTTGCAATCTTTCCTCATAACTTTAGAGTTAATTATTTGAGTTTATCAAAGATTATGTTGAAATTTAAGAACTGAATTTTTACTATCCAGTGGTGAAGGTTTCAGATACATAAACTATATATTTTATTAGCAAAAAATCAGTATTCTCTATAAGAAATACTTATGCCTTGTTCTCTTTACTCTCAGTACTAGGAGCACAGAGAGTGAAGATGACAGTCCTGGACACAGTCTCTCAGGCCCAGTCCAGATCCTATCGGCAAAGCCACTAGGTTAGTGTGACCTCATTAGTGTCACAAGATAGTCTACACTCTACATCACGTTAACACCGCACCCTCTCTGCCCCTACCTTTCTCTCCATGGATTTCTATCTGGTGGTCCCTACCTTGCTATGGAGAGAGAGAGAGAGAGTGGGGAACTGTCTTTAAATATCAATAAACCTTTTATTTTTTCATCTAAACATTACTTTTCATGAGTTTACATTGTGTTCATTATCTCACTGACAAATAGCTGCTAAAAATAAGTAAAAAACTCATATAACCCTCAGAAAAAAAATTTCAGCAGTCTCTAAAATTCTTCTATTATTACTATTACTATTTCTAACTGAAAATATGCCAGTATTTCAGTTATATTTCTGGATAAATAACAACACATGCCCTGAGCATTTTTATGTTTAAAAGCACTTTCTCAAATTACCCAAGAAAACTAGCTATCCTTTGTAAAATTTCCGCCCAGGGCAGCAAAATTTGCTAAATTATACCTATAAAACATGCAAACAAATTTTAGGACAGCTGAATTTTCACTCTATATTTCTATATTATCAAAATGTAAACATTTTAAACATTTTACAGAAATCCAGCTAAATGAAATTTTTAGTGACTGTGGCAATCAGTATCCTCTTGAAAATCTCAGCATGATCAAAAAAAGCCTTGCTGGTATGCTAGGACATGACATTGAATACGGAGTTCTGCAAACTTACAATTCACAATGTATTTAAGATTCTTAGACTCCCCCAGATTCATTTGGCTTGATATCTGGAGTAATTAAGAACAGTAAATTTGTATAAATACGAAACAAAATTATTTTGCTAGGTTAGGTCGGCATTTATAAGAAGAAAAATGTGTGTTAGAAGAAAAACCTTTGGTATCACACATATTTAAAATACAGCAACACATGACATATTTTCCCCCCACTTTTCTATTTGTTTTTGGGATCCAAATACCGAATTCCACAGGTAGTGTTGATTGCAATGCTGCTGGCTATGTATGACAAACATTTGACTATCAGAGGCATGCGAATTGTGTCTGTTTATTCAACAAGATGCCAGGAGATGGGCAGCCTCCAGTTGCTTTGGCAACTCCATGGAGTCATGAAGGGCCAGGCTCCTCATCTTTAGGCCTATGGTTTTATGGTCCCAGGATGACTGCAGTAGCTCCAGGCATCATGATCCCTCTGAAAGGCAGCAAGTACAGGTCAGAAGACACATGCTCTCCAGCAGCTTTCTCTCCTTTAATTAGGACAAGAAATCCTTCCCGGGTGCCTCCAGCACATTCGCCTTTAGCTCTCCTTAGCAGGACAATGCCAACCCTCAGGCCAATCACTGGCAAAGAGAAATGGAATTCCTATGAATGGCTTGCCCAATCACAGTTCATCCCTGCGGGAGGCCAACTTACACCAATGACCAGCATTTCATCTAGCACAAATAATGAAACTGTCTTCACGTCTATTTACCATTTCACCTAAGCTTAACAAAACATTTAGATGAAAAAGCAGCACTTCCACAGAATAAAATGAAACGGCAGGAGTAGAAGCAGTAGCATCATAATATTGAAGAATTCTAATTTGGATCAGAGATGACACAGAAGGGCTTCCCACTGGCTATCTTGATGAAGTCTGTAACATCTCTGAGAAGCAGGTATTATTCCAAATTTGGAGAATCAACATTTTTAAAACCCATAACTAAATTCATCTAAAATTAAGACCATATTTATCCATCTCTTTTAAAACACTATTTCAATTTAGTTCTTACCAAAATTATGAGACTTCAGAGCTACATGAAAAATTAAGGAAATTTATAATGAGATAAAATGAAATTTAAGTGAAAAATATGAAAACAAATTAACGTGGACCATAATCCCATCACACAGTAAGAGCCACTGTTTAACAATCTGGTATATTTGTTATCAAAACTTATTTTCTAAAATATTCCTGCATAACTACAATTACATATAATTTTTAAACATCCTTTTCATGGTTCTCATTATATGGTATATGTTTTCTCATGCTATGACTTTAAAGAAGTTATTTGTAATGCTGAGACAGAAAATTTGCATTAGCAAAACTTTGAAAGCATTTCTGTGATGAATTTCATTACACACACACACACACACACACACACACACACACACACACACACACATAATCTTTAAACATATTTTCTTTATTTATTCTGAATAGAGGCCTGAAAGTAGAATGACTGGACAAAGACAAAGATACATATTGAAATATTTCTCATCAAATTATAATCCAGCCCATTTTTCCCTGCCTTTAATAACTCTGGGTATCATACCAAAATTTATTGCCAAATTGTCAGAGATAGGAAACATTTAGATTTCCTGTAAATAATTTTGCCCAGATAGTAGATTCAGTCAACCCTGAAGACAGAAAAGGAATCTGAGTCTGACAGTTGTAATGCGAGCCTCACCCCAAGCTAAATAATTTCTAGCAATCGGCTAGTCAGTGATGAGCTATCTGGGAAGCTCCCCTCTTCAACTGTCACCCTCTTTGGGGGCTACATCCTATTCTTCTCCTGATGTGATCCATGATACTGAAAAAGCAAAGGGTCTTGGCTGGCTTTGGTCTCTAGCTGTTTGTGCTGGTAGAATTATCTGATTGCCTCCCCATAGCTGCCACACAGGGCTTTCCTTCACTTCCTTTCTTTTTCTTCTCCAAAGGATAAGGGATGTGAGGTTCTACTGAGATCCTTCTACTTCCTAGTTCCAGGTCCACTACCCTAACAGAATTAGCAGGCCATTCCTTCCTTTCCTATAGTCCTGCTACCCCTAAATATTTTGGCAACATACTAGAATCATCTGGGAAATTGCATAAAAACTCCTGGTGCCTGCCACTCCTCTCTCATCTGCAAAAGAGATTTGGTTGGCCTTGGGGCCTGGGTGTGTGGGTGGGTGTGTGGGGGTGTGTGTAAATATTATATCTCTTCCTTGTGATTCAAAATGCATGCAGAGTTGAGAACTAGTAAACATATCATTACTGAACTGCATCTACAAGAAATTCCCTTCAATTTACATAGTATGCATATTCCCTGTCACTGGCTTTCTGTGCTGATATGGATCTCCACTTTCACTCCCCTGCACCACCATCCTTTTTAATATTGTTGTTCTTTCTTGTCTGTTCTCCTCCCTTCCACATTCTATCCAACTACCTTCTCAAAATATCCACTGGCATGCCTAACAAGCATGGAGAACACCAGATGCTTAAAACTCTTTCATCCCAGTCCCCACCCCCTGAAATCCTGCTCATTTCTCAGCCCTCCCTGTTCAGTTAATAATGCCACAATTTCTCCTCTTATTCAGGACAGAAACCTAGGAGAAGTCTTGATTTATTCATTCTTGTTTTTCCTTCAATGTCCTTTTTCTTGCATTCCAGGGCACATCCAATCTGACAGTGCATCATTTCAATCATGTTTCCACTTGCTAGTTTAAGCCTTCTGAATCTCCTGGCTTGAATGTCACGGTGGCCTTCTCGCTTGTCCTGTCTCCAGGTGTGACACCCAGAGTGAAGATGCACGCATATTCTGAGTGACCCTTTCAAAACATAAAACATATCAGCAACTTCCTATACACACATTCAGAGTAACCCTTTCAAAACAAACATATTAGCACCTTCCTATACAAAGACCCCTGTGGTTTTCCATTGCAACAAACATCACGACCATGGTCCTTTTGGGTCTTACTTTGTCATCCTCTCCCACTTTACTTCTTACCAGTCTTTGGCATGTTCATTATATTCAGGCATGCTGGCCATTTTTCTGTCTCTTGAGGTCTTTGAACTTTTGTTTTTCTCTTTCTGGTACCCTTCTGTTTCAGGTATTACCATATCGGACTTCTTCTCGCCATTTGGGACTCAGTTCAACCACTACAACCTCTGCTAAGGCCTCTCAGAACACCTATATAAATTCAAACTTCCTAGACTATTATCCTGTTCAGCATTTCTCAATGGTTGAAATTATCTTACATATTTACAAATTCCTATCTGACTTCTCCACTAGAATGTAAGCTCCAGGGGCCTAATAAGTAAATCTTCATCAGTATCATAACCCTGGTGCTGGGTGCCTAAAACAGGATCTCGCAAAAGGTAGGTGCTTAATAAATAGTTGAAAAATGAAGTATCTTGAGACAGTCTGTGTGAAGAGGAATTAGGCATGCTTGTTCATGTCATTAATTTATCTGAACAGATTCATTCCCCCTTAAGCCATGATAAATATTTATCACACAGTGTTTCAATATAAACAAGAAAACAAGTCCTAAATTCTCATCCTCTTATTATCATGCTTAGATTTTAAAAGATATTTATATGGATAAGAGGAAAATACAAGAATAAAAAAAAGTCATTGAGATGAATTCTAGCTTTCGCCAGAAATATAAATCATCTTACTTTACCTCTGCATATGAAATCTTGCTTAATAGTTTGCAAAATCTATAAGGAAACACTTTGGAAGAAATGCTTCAGAAAAGCATTCTCTATTCAGCACTGATCATCAGTTCTTAAGAACAATCAACCTGAAGAGAAATGGCATGGGATGATGGAGAGAAAATGAGAGAGAGGGTTCTTACTCTTCAGAGGCACATTTCCTCTTCTGCTTGTGTTTAGTGTGTCAGAAATTGAGATATCAGAGATTGACATACAGCTCAGTTTCAAACTGAGCATCCCACACTTTCGGGGCAATCATATCAAAAGGGCATGCTGGTTAAGTCGGCTTTTCTCAAAGGCTAAGAAATTCATGTCCAGATGCCTGGAATTGGATATTTTTCTAGTCAACACTGTTGTGGGATTTACATTTTCACAGCATCATTCTCTCCTTCTCTAACAGTGCTTTCTAGCTTTTTTTTCCCCCAAACATCAGTTTCTACATATATTACTTAACATTTAAGATAAAATTCAGCTCTCAAATTTAAATTTTGGAGTTAGCTCGTGGTATAAATAGAATTCAGTCTCTCATAATAATTTCAATTTGCCCCAGTTCCCACATATCCAAACACTCCTCAGCTTCCAAAGTGTAAGTTATTAATCCATGCAGTATCTTGATTTATAAATGGTTTAGTATCTACAAACTTGAAGCAGTCTGATATGTTCAGAAGCAGCCATTATCTCAGATTTGGCAAATGAGGAAGCTGGGGCTCACAGAGGCTGACTTCACCAAGCTCAGGTATTTAAGAGCCAAAACATGGCATCAGCCTTCTTCCTAACTTAACATCTGTTGCTCTTCCTACAGTACACACACCTGCCTCCCCCACACATGTGCACCCAGACACACACACAGACTGACTATAATCACATCATTAAGAGTGTAACTATGATCAAAAGAAAAATAACAACTATTACATGCATTTCAATTCTAATGGCTGATTTTCAATCTAATTAGATGGTAATAGCATCAGAAAGTGGAAAACAAACAAAAAAAAGATAACATTCACATTAAATGAAACCTGAACTTGGCAGTGGTTCCTTTTGGATATTTGGATCAATAATCTGAAATGCAGGTCTATCAGTTTTGGGGTGTCATTAGAAGTTACCTATCTGTGATATAACATTTTCAATTCTGCTTTTTTAATAGCAAAGCAAGCAGGTAATTGTTAAGGTAACATCCCTCAATCTTGAAAAATTATGCTTAAAGAAAATATGTCAATGATTAGCAAAGTCTTAAAATAGAGTTAGATCTTTAAAAATTCAGAAGTAAATTAATCAATTCCTGATTTTAGTGTTAGTGATATGCTAGGGAAGGCATCTCAGTCTGATCAACCTATGAAGATAATTGAAGTGCTGAGGCTCTCCACTCTTCATGCAGAAGACCGTGAGCCCATGGAAAGCAAATGCCAAAAATCAGGGAACTACAACTACTCTTTCTCAGGTGGTTCTAATTTTACAATGTGACATTTGAAGAGCCAGTGCCACTTGGTGATTTGATGTTCACCCACCTCTCCACCACCCCTGGAGCTCACTGGGTTTCCATGGTACTTATTAGCGAAAACAGCAGTAGACTTGTGGATGTTGTAGGCAGTGGCTGTCACAAGACCCAGGTGCAGAGCATCTTAGGCCACACTTCCCTGAAAGCTGAGCCTCAGTTGCAGCTCCTCCCACACTATGAAGCAGAGCAGTGAAAACAAAACCACAGAAGACAGAACACTACTCTCTTAGAAAGTACAAGAGGAGGAGTGGGGACAGTCCAGGCACTGTCTACACTCAGAGTTTACACTAGACTATATAAAACTATTGTTTAAATTTATATTTATGATTCATGTGTGTGTGTTTTAGCGCCTACTGTAAACTGAATTATGACCCCCCCCATTTATATTGTGAAGCCCTAACCCCTAGTACCCAGTAAGTGACTGTATTTGGAGATAGGGCCAGAGGTGATTAATTTAAAATGAAGCTCTTAGGGTTAGCTCTAATCCAAACTGACAGATGTCTTTATAAGACAAATTTGAACACACAAAGAGCAGCAAAGAAGGAAAGATCATGTGAGGACACATTAAGAAGGGGCCATCTGCAAGCCCAGGAGACAGAGCTTGGGAAAAAACAAACTCTACTGTAAACTCCTAGATCTTGGACTTCCAGCCTCCAGAACAGTGAGGAAATACATTTTTGTGTGGAGGCCATTCAGTCTGTGCTATTTTAAGATTGTAACGTTAGCTGACTGGTACAGCTGCATCTTATATGTTATCTGCATTACCTGCTATGACCCACCCTCTATCTGTAACACCGTTCCTGGGTCTCCTGAAAAAAAATTGTCACTAAATTATTTCAGGCAGTTTTAGTACTTCTAAAACTTGGATGCCATTACCTCTGCCTGACAGCATCCATGACTATGATAAAGCCCTGGATGATACACAGAGGTGTCAGGCACATAGTCCATGTAGATAGGAAAGACTCATTAATAGCCCCCCATAAACTACACCTTCCACTGGAATAACTACCTACCAATGTTTGAGAAATGCAAGATAAAAAACAAACAAGATACTCCTTTCAAACTATCTGGTTGGCAAAGGTATTGTTCATTTGTTTTGTTGTTACGAAATGCAGCACCTAGGACAATCAAGAGGGGTTTATTTTTAAATGAGGATTTGGACACTTTATCTGCAAAATGTGACTTGCTCAATTATCCTGGATGAGAATTAAGAAATTTCAGATTATCTTTTTTAAAGCAAGCTTTTTTTGTAAGTGTGCTAGCCAAAAAGTTTCCATTACATACTGTGGATGTTCAGGGCATAATTTTATATAATAATGACCAAACTGGAACAAGCTGAATTCCTAACAGATGATAAGCTTATTATATTTTAGTATGTCAAGATACTATAGCCCAGAGCCATTAAAGATAGGGTTTTTGTTTTGACACAGAATATTTTAGCATATTTTAACATAAAGTACAAGAAGTTAGCCAAAAGTACTGTATTAGAGTTTCGATTCATTTTTGCAAATATGTATTCATACGGAAAAATATTGAGCTAATATTCAATTAAAAAGATAACTAATTATTTCTGGGTGGCATAACTGTAGTTGACTTTCACTTTCCTGTTACTGCTTACATTTTCTAATTTTCTTAGGGAATATGCCCTGTTGAACAATAAGGCAAGTAGAAAAAAATGTCAAATTGACTAGTCACTTTAAGTTTGAGTTAAATGTCACTCTGACTCCATCAGAGTGCAGAGCTGTTATAATCTAATAGATGGAGCCACATTCTGATATCAAACCCCTTGCCAACCAACATAACAAGAATATTGCCTTACATTAAGGCGCATTTATAGTAGTGCCATAGAAATACCATTTCTTAGGTCCTCTGTTCTTGTAACATTGTAAAATTCAGCAACTAGGAATTCTGCAGGGAATTAAATATTGTAATTCTATCTAGACCTGGATGAATTTATTTATACCTCCAAGTAAAATACTTTGTATGTGCCAGTAATTCCTCCAGGGTTCCTCATACTCCTATGTTTGAAACCCATTTACATATATGTATATATATTTACATAATGTATACTTCTAATACACACACACATACACACTTTGCAATAGCAGACCTATAGCTGGTTACCAAGCTTTACATCTGTCAGGAGAGATGACTCTTAGAGTTGTAAACAAGCAAAATTCACTTGATTTTAGGGCTTAACCAAGTCCTACCTATATAGCACCTCAAAACATGCATACTAATAAATGCTGAACTGCCAAATGCCCCACCAAAAACACACTGACAAAATAAAAACAAAACATTTGTGTGCACATTTATATGTGTGGAGAGAGAGAGCAAGAGAAAGAAGGGAAGAGAGGGAGAGAGAGAGAGTGAGCCAGAGGACTCAGTGATTTTAAAAATTCCACTACAATTTTAATCTCAAATTTACAACTCTGGCCTCTTGAAATGTCTGTCCGACAGTCTCCTTTACAGTAGAAGAACCTGAGATTCTAGAGATCAAGTCATTTGCTCTGTAGCCTCAAACAACTGAGTAGCAGAGCAGAGCCTACATTCCCCAAACCAGGTCAGGCCTTCCCAGTGTGCCTTAATTACTTTTCTCCCTTTCACAACCACTGTCCTAATTATGTAATTTCTAAATTTCCATGAAAGCAAAGAAAAAAAATGAATGTCACAAACAACAAGATTATGCAAAGGAATGATAAACTTCCCTAGGAGAATACTCTCCAGCTTCAAAAACAGTCTCTGGAAATCACCTCCCAGAATTGCTGACTCAACTTCCCTATGTTCATCAGGACCTTTTGTTCACAGTTTACAATGTGGCAGAGCATCTGAGTGGAAGTGGCAGACTAGGCTTATGGAGATGAAGTAATAAACCTGGATAATCTACAAACATCTGAGTCCATGTTCAGATGCTTTATAGTGTGTCGTATTGCTAATGGCACACCGCTTCTCATGCCAAACCTCACAGAGAGTACATGGGCAGAAAGTAGAGCCATCTAGTCCATCAAATATATTTCTTTCTTTGTATCTCTCTCCCACAGCACATGGTTAACAATCCTTCTTCATCAAAAGCAAAAATATTCTCAAATATTTAAACATCCCAACTTTCCTGGCATGAAAGCATCTCCATTTGGGGAAGGTCAAGAGGTTCATCTAATTACATGTAACTGATAATTGAAGATTAAAGGGGACTTCCCAGCAAAGCTGCAAAAAGAAATGGATGGAACAGTTAGAGTACTCGTCCCAAAATATAGTGTAATGCAAATCTGAAAGGGCTTGCACATAATGTTTACCTATTCCAAAGAAACCACCCCAAGGTTCAGCAGGGAAAAACATTTGGTTCTCTTACAGGAGGCACCAACGGAAATAGGTTGGTGAATAATCCACATCCATGCCACAGTACAGCAAGCAGTTTTATAAGCAAGCAAGTTAATTATTCAAATTGCTACACGGTGTGTACAATTACATTGACTAAGAGTGATGACAAAATTGTTTTCAGCTTTGCCTGGTCACCTGCATCCTATGACTCATTACCAGCCTTGACCAGAGGCACATAGGGGCAAACAGCCTATGTCTGGACAATACCTCACATGTAGTATGTGTGATTTATTTTTATGCAATTCATTTCATACCTTGCAGTTGACATCTAAAGGAAAGGAAACATTTCTACAATGAACAAATGATTTAATTTGGCAAAGTAATAATGTCTGGGGAAATGTGAGAAAATTCAGTGGCAAACTTCAGCAAAGTGTTTGCATTTAAAAGTAGCAAACCAAAAATCACCCTTCTCAATGGTTTGCGCACAGGGAGACTCTCCTATCAGTATAAAGAGCTCACTAGTCACTGGTCAGCAATTTAAATCAATTTTCACAATGGGAGTGCAATGCATAAAGACATTCTGTAGCTGGCAATTAAAGTTTTCAAACCCTAACACTTAGATATGCAGCTATTTTATGGCAACCAGGATGAGATCACACATAATCACTATGAACAACATCTTGCAATTCTAGGAATATTCTACGGAATACCAATAAGCTGAGGGTCGCAAATTGGATATGATTGATGTGTATTTATTTTTTGTATGTGCATTAGAGGAAGAGAACGCAAACATCATAGCAAGAGTTAATTTTGAAAAAAGTCAGATAGCTATAAAGTTTTGTTCAGACAAAATTACTCTCTTTGCTCTTTAATTTTGTTTATATCAGTGCTCAAACAAATTATATAACTTGTATCCCAGCATCACAAAGACCTCACCATTGATAACACATTTTAATAAAATAATGTAGGGTTTCAAATTTTAGACAAATACTGCAAATTTATCCTTTCCCCCACACCAAACAAACCACTATTAGTTCTAACCAATCTAACTACGTAGCTGAAAGAGTTAAGTCCTTCCATTCTAGAAGATTCAGGCACCAGTACCTGCAAAGTTCAGATGCAGAAAGCCTATCAGAAGGCACCAGGCAGGAGGACTGTGCCTCCCAAGCAGCATGGTCTATTTGACCTTGTCTCTTTAGGTTAACATTTTTGTGTTATCTAGTCATTTAGAAGTAATAGCGCTCCTTAGACTTTTACAAGGTTCAGCCATTTGCAGTGCATTGTAGGAAACAGCATTTCATTATATCATAAATTACTCAGGACTGCTCACGATGCAAGATGAGCATCAGTATGGTATCCAGAAGGTCATTTAGAAGCTTACAAAGCCAAGTGATGAAAGAGAAACATATTTGATACTGACTCTGCTGAAACCCTGATCTATAGCTCTGCTGCCTTCTTTTCAAAAATCTCTTCTGATTAAATATACAAAGACTAGAGTAAATAACTACAAAAAAGTATCTTTAAGCCAATAAAATAGATAAATGAAAAATATTCCAAGCAAATAACACTAGTATATATCAGGTGGTGTATTATAAATGTTGACATCAGTGAAAATTATCTGATCAGTGAAAAATAGAGGAGAGACGTCATTGGCTATTAATACTAATTTAACATTTGCACTTAAATAGTGCTACAGCCCCTCTAACTGGTAAGAATGAGCAACCAAGTAAGCTAGAAAGAGTGATGAATCTGATTGTTATCTGAAAGTTCTTCTTTAGGGTGAACAACGTGGGTGACGCAACTAATTTTAACTGCAGACATAAAAATGAACGGATGTGGTTCTTCTGACAGGTGCTCTCTGACAGACCTCGCAAGAGTCTCATCTTAAGCAAACCCCCAACCTTTTCTGTCTCTCATACCTTACCATGTGATGAGTACAGACTGGGAATCAGCAGTAGCATTCTTTATGAATGTTATATAATGTTAGTATTCAATCCCAAAAGTTGCTAGGTGGTTTCTGCAAAGAGGACTTCAGATGGAACCAGAAGTGTGATGTGGCAATCAATTCATAAAGGAGTTTTGCCTCTGAAAAATCTGAAGGCATTCACGAGGTCAATTTAGGTGAAGCAGTGAAATCAAGAGTTTCTTCTGTTATTCTCCTTGTACATCTACGTGCAAATTTTTAGATATTTGAAAACTGCTATTTTGGGTTAAATCTAGGGCTTTGTTGATTTGACTACGGATAAACTAAACATCCTTAAAACATGCCAATTCTATTGCTTCTTGCAGCACTTTGAAGAGGCATTGGAATGAAGTCAATACTTAAATATATCCAGCACAAATCAGGGACAATATCTTTAAATGATTTGGAACAAGTTAGCCTTAGAGAATCTTTAAAATTTGCTGCTCATTCCTCTCTCCAAGTCATACTGGAAACCTCGCACCTTATGAAAATACCACAGATATTGTATCATTTCCTTGCAGTCCATCCTGTCTGTGGTTTAACCTAGAGTCAAGCTGTATCATTCTAAACCTGCCCTCCTTAATTAGGCCAGGCCCCAAGGAAAAGGTGAGACTGTCTCATTAGCTCCCAAGACTGACCCTCTCTGACACCAGGTCAGACCCCTCACTGGCTCCTACATGGGCAGGGAGTTGCAAATTTCTACCTTTGTTAATGATCTTTTCCTCCATAGACCCCCTTCTCCATTGCTTTGCCTAAATAAATTCTCCCTTAAAGCTACCTTTGTCCTCTTTAATCCCTACTGTCTGAAATGGCCAGAATCATATATTTCGGACGTAATTATTCTTTGGTACATATGTTCCGGTCTTTTCAACAAAACCACAGATGCAGATGATAAATTACCTTTCTTGTGTATTGCACACTTTAATGTTTGCAGGACTGGGAGAAAGCCATTCTCAGGATACCAGTATGGTTTTACATGTGTAAGATGTGTGAAAAGTGTGGCAATGTATGCTGTATCAGAAACACTCCTGATATGGGTGAAGTTTTATTTAACAAAAACAAAGTTTCCACTCCAGAAAGATTTAAGTCAAAAAGGAGTGCGGGTATCTGCATAGCCTCACTAAGAGGGGATCCTGAGAACAAGGGAAAAATGACAAAGCCAAAAGATCTTCTTTGCATCTGCTGGACTATGAGGCATGAATAACAAACATTCAAATATACAGTGTAGTTTCTGTAAATAGAAAAATCCATAAACTTGGGCCTCCACTCTGATAGTATGGAATGGTAAAAGAAAAAAAATTAAAGTTTTCCCTTATTTTTTTAAGTTGGTACTGATGTATACAAAAATGCACAAATCATACATATACATATACGAGTTGGAAACTTTGACAAATTGAGCTCACTCATGTAAGCAGCACCCATATCAACAAGCACAATATTATCAATACGACTAAGCTCCACATCCTGGATCCCCTTTCTTTCACTGCCCGACTCTGTAATTAATGTAAAATTGACCTCCAACCACTCAAAGTCAAACACAAAAGAAATGGTGAAGTGAAAGGGACTTTATTCTAAAAGCCGGGAGATGGGGAAATGGCCAGGCTCATACCTCAGAGCATTTCAGATTTCAAGTGGTGCAAATCTGAGAGCAAGGGTTTAATAAGGGAGGGAAACTTGGTATGGGGAAACATGGAAGTACACAGGTTGTGTCTTGTTCTGATGGGTTATCTTGGGCAGTTGTCCTGCTGAAGGTCTGGTTGGTATTATCTTAGCAGCAGTCAACTTATGGATTTACTGTCATCACTCTCCCCAAGCAAGAGAGTCCCACAGTCAGGCTGTTTTAAGATTAGCCCCTGGAATTTATTTTAAAGCTGAGATACTCATTAGTACCTTCTCTTCAAAGATAATCATTATCTTGACTTTTACTGTTAACCATTATATAAATATAATCATATTTTTGTTCTGGTTCTTTTGGATCACTACTGTATTTGTGAGCATCTGAAAGGTTCTGAGCACAACTGATCACCAAAGTAAAGGGCCATATGTCCTAAAAATCACCATTTTTCAATGGACTACAGAGTTTATCTATCTGCTGTCCAACTACCTAAAGTTGTTATGAGACTAAACCACTTGTGATTCTCTGAGGCTTATAGCATCTAGTCAATCTTTGAATTGATCATCCCACCCATTCATATTTTGATCTAAGCTCTCCTTTCTAAGATCCAACAATAACAACTAGCCTTTATATTTTCCTTTCATACAAATCTTGAAATAGATCAGATAATTGGTTAATATACACACAACTGGTTGATTTCACCTATATCCATCCATTGCAATACTATTAAAGAACTATTCAATACCTGCAGACTGGAAGTGCCATTAAGTAGCTCATTAAACTCCCATCTTCTATGCCCTTATAAGGTCAAAGCTAATAATCAAAGGCCCAGGGTGAGACACTCTGCCTGCAATAAGGCATTATTTCCCATGAGCAAATGGAAATGTATTTGCATTTCTACACATCTGCATTTCACAACAGGAACCCAACTCACTCAACACTTTAATGCTGACATCAACAATTAAGACATAAACCCTTAGGCATAAAGAAAAAAAAATCTTCACAGAGCCAAAAGCAATAATTGAACTGATATATGGAGCTCATTCTTTACTTTTTTCAAAAGTATAACAACTTCTGATTAGAAAAGTAATTCATAACCATTAACTAAAACATAGAATTTTTTTGTATTAAAAAGTACAATAAATTATACTGCATCCCTATCCCACACTCCAGAATTAACAATTCTGTATGTTTCCTTGGAATATAGTTACTATATATTAAATCTATTAATCAATATAGCTTAATATAATTGACATGTAATTTTCTATTAAAAGTTTTATATAAATATTATATAATAAAAATTTTCCTTTAGTCATAAAATTATTAAAAACAAAATTTAATGGTTTGTAATATTTATCATGAGTAAACAAAAATTTATTTTATTTCTTATTTTTTTAATCTAAAACACACAAATGCACATTTATTGTCAAATATTTGGTTACAGAGTTCAAGGCTTTTCTCTGAATAAATATTTGTTATCTTACGCATAAAAAACCACACCCATAGTGTATACTGTGATTTTTCTAGTTCAATATATTTCATTGTAGAGTAAGAATTTAATGTGTGAAACAACCCAAATGCAGATTTTTTATGGATATATAAACATACTGACCCTTAAACCTGCTCACAAATTCAACAGACATTTTGTTAAAGTGAATTATTTTTATGAAGCATATGCACATAGTTAACTTAGTTTTAATAGAAACCACAATTAATTCATAGGTTTGCATAATATGTAAACACATTACGTAATTTTAGTAACAAGAACAACCAGAATAACCAGCTTGGGAGCCAATACAACTAATAATTGGTAACCAACATTCCTCTCACTTGAGTAAGACAGAATTAACACCAATGGAACTGTTCAGCACAAATTGGGCATTTGTCAGTTTTTTAACACAGAAATTGAGGGTATCATACTGAAAAGTCAATAGAATTCAGTCAAGATACCATTCAATGTAAACACTTCTACATCTCATTTTCTGTTTTTCTTTTTTTAATTTCTAGAATCTCTCGATTTTGCCTCCAACCTGACAAAACCTTTTGTTTAACAATAAAAGTTGGGCAAACAATCCTAGTGCCCCTCTACTTCATGAGTGCAACTGTCACTGTTAGTCCATGGGATTAATTCACAGCCTTATGAGATTTTAACAATACAGGCTTCCTGACATTACAGTGTTTCTGTTCTTCAGCGTGGCTATTCAATGACTGCCATACGATCTTAGTAAGTGACCTATTTCCATTTTCTTATTATGAGTTTGCAAAAATAACAATTTCAATTATTATTAACTTTAACCCACAGAGTATGTCTTCTTTTAACTGAAAGAACGCTTGGCACACAAATGTCAAACAAGCAACCAATGATTGGGTCTAGTTTGTAGTATCCTTGGAAGATTATCAAGGTAGCAATAATCTTTTTCTTAGAACTGGTATATAATCAATGGTGGGTACCTTGCAGGATGGCTCCAAGATGGAATTCAGATATTCTGCAGAAGGTATTGTATAGGATGCAACTCCCACCATCTATTTGGTAGGACTGGTATTTTTTGTTTTTAGAACTTAAAGACTATCACTCCAAATGTTCCTTGACACATTTCTGTTGATCAGTCTCTATATGATGCAGTAACTACTGTAATCAAAGGTAAGTTTGTAAAGGGCAGAGAAGACAATTCTGAATTTCAGGAAGCAGAAAAATAAAGTCTGTAACTGTTTTTCTGTCACTTGTATATTGAATCACCCACAAGCAGCCATAGGAGAAAACAGAGGGCTAAGATCAAGGAATAGAAGTTCAGAGGAAAGGAACTGTTGTTCAATGGGTATAAAGATTTGGTTACACCAGATGTATAAGTTCTAGAAATTTGCTGTATAGCATAGGACTTAGTTATCGATATGGTATTGAATACTTTAAAAATAGGATAGATCTCATGTTAAATGTTCTACCTCAAAAAATAATACAAAAGAACAAGGAAATTTTTGGAGGTATTGGATATGTTTAGTACTTTGATTGTGGTGATGGTATCATGGGTGTATGCACCTGACCAAATGCCTCAAAATGTATACATTAAATATTTGTAATTTTATACAGTCATCTTTCAGTATCCTAGTGGTATAGGTTCCACAATTCTCACCACCAGGATATCAAAATCTGCAATGCTCAAATTCATTATAAAAAATGGCATAGTATTCGCTTATAACCTACACACAGCCTCTTGTATTATTTAAATCATCTCTGGATTATTTATAATACCAAATGCATTGTAAATGCTACATAAGCAGTTGTTATACAATGTTATATTATACCTTTTTTTAGTTTGTATTATTTTTGTTGTATTGTTTATCTTCTTTTGTACATTTCTGATCCCTGGTTGGTTGAATCTATGGATGCAGAACCCACAGATAGGGAGAGCCCACTATATATAAACTATACTTCAATGCATTTTTTAAAGCACACACACACACACACACACACACACACACACAATTACACGTTTAGAAGAACACATTCTTAATCTTTTGTTGAAACATCTAAATTTCTCCTTAGACTGAAAACCAGGCAATCACTCTAGTTAGAAAGTCTCCCTTTTACCAGAGCAAACAACAGGTACAAAGCAGAGGAGTCATTTATGGACTTTATGAAGTGCTTGAAAGAGGCAATGCACACAGTCATAGTGCCAATGTAGCAATAGGATAGTTAACTAAGGTTGGGATGGGGAAAGCTTATCCATAAAACAATCTTCCCATCCTCTTGATCACCCAAACTACACAATTTTCTGCATGCTCTAGGCAAATTATATAACCTCTCTATGCCCAGCTCAATTACCAGTATGACTGAGATAATCAAACCTAGGCTACAGGCCTAGATGATTGTCTGGAGTTCTTATTTCAAAAATAAATAAGACAAAGAATGCACAGTACTGTGTGCCGGGAACACAGGAACACTCCACTCACAGCAGCTCTCGTTTTCATTAATATCTAATTCTAAAGCTTCTTCCAAGGTTGAGATTCTGTGAATTGCCCTTCAGCCTTCCAAAAGTAAAATTTAAGGGACAGAAATTAAGAAAATCTGATTCCAAAATGATAATAAAACGGTGACTTTTAGTGAACTTCTAACTCCTTGGCAATTCACAGGAAAATCATGCCAGGGGTGATTTGCCAGCAGAGTGTTTTGTAGCCCTGAGAAGGGTATCATAGGAATTGAATGAATATGTTCTAGAATTCTTATCAAAGGTTTAGTATAAAAATGCTGTATTCATAATCCTGGCTATAATGGATTAATACTAAAGTAGTTGAATGAATTCAGATGACATTTAAAAAATACTTTCACCATCTATATTGCATCCAAAATACACATTATCTCTTCTAACAAAAGTCCTCAAAGACAAAAATCTTATAGTGGGCTCCAGTTTGTGGCAAAATTTCCAAGGTGATTTGAGGTAGATTGCCACACCATATTTTACTGTATGTACCAGGGTATCAGAGAGGAATACAGGAGAAATCCAAGGGCATATAAGAACAATAATCTCTCATTGTGATGAAAGATCTCTCAAGCTAGGTAGCAAACCAGCTCCAATATTTCAACTGAATTCAATGGCCTGATAAGCTCTTGGATGAAAATAACCAGTCTATCCACTTCCCATTTCACTTGGAATAAAAACAGCAGAGTGTTTTGCAGCTTATAAACTTTTTTGGGAGTTGTAAGCAAGTCAAGTTTTGTTTTTCGTGTTTTGTTTTTTTTTTTAAATCGTCCCTCATAATACCAGGGGAGAAAGTTCAGAGAGATTAAATCAGTCCTTTAAGGTTACACAGCTATTAGAGGACTCGAAGCTACAGGTGTGTGTGTGTGTGTGTGTGTGTGTGTGTGTGTGTGTGTGTGTGTGTGTAAAATCTTTTATATGTTACACATATATATTAAAATATTATACATATATATATATCTTAAATCTTTGATGCCATTCTATGAAAGTCCCTTAGAAACATGGTCATGACTGACCTTTTCAATAATGCTGCCCATTAAAGGAATCACTTTCTTGACCTATCTCTCCTTAACCACCTGGCTATCACCAACACTGCCTGGAAAAAAACATACCATTGGTGGCCACTGCACAGTGAAAGAAGCTCAGTCACTAGGCCAAGTTACAGGAAGCCTATACTTCTCTGTAGCCACCAGTTAAGTTGTGTGTTTCCCAACACTCAGTTGGGATAACCGACTTGTTTATGTCAGTTATTCTTTTTTTTTTTTTTTTTTTGAGTTGGAGTCTCACTCTGTTGCCCAGACTGGAGTGCAGTGGCCGCTGCCGGCCACCGCAGCATCGACCTGCTGGGCTCCACCTCAGCCTTCCAAGTAGCCGGAATTACAGGCATGAGCTACCACGCCCGGCTGATTTTTTGATTTATTGTAGGCGGGTCTCGAACCCGCGGGCTCAGGCAATCCACTCACCTCAGCCTCCCAAAGGCGCGGGATTACAGGCTGAGCCACTGAGCCCGGCTATGTCAGTTATTCTTATGGTAAACTATGTAATTTACTTAAAATTCATGTGAGCCAATGATATTTGATTGTGGAAATGAAGGATAATTGTAGTTTCTATTAAAATAAATTTGAATGCTTGAAAAAACTCCAAAAGATGAGTTGTTTTAAAAAAAAATAAAATAAATTTTGAGTTATAACTGTACAAGATTACCAGGAGGGGTATATTACAGTATTTATGAAGAATTTGCATACAGATTCCTTCACAAGTAGGTAACAAGAAGAGGTAAGGCTAATTAAGGGGGAAAAAAAGATGCTAAACTTAAGCCAGTTAACACATATTCAAGAAAAAACCTTGGCCTCACATAAAGACATGGACGAATAAATGTTGTATTGGTTTTCAGTTTTATTTTAATTGTCTGCTTGTTAAGCCATTACTTTTACAAACTTTTAAATCAACCAATTAACTAGCAGTACTGCAATTCCACCAAACAGATGTTTAATAAATTCAAAAACTGAAACACAGGACTTGTATTACAAAAACATTAATTATATACATGTATATAATGCATATCTTCAATTGTACAACTGTGTTGTGGAATCAGACAATATAACTGCTATCAAAATTAATATGACTTGTATTTATCAAGTTCCATGGGGAAAAAGGGTCACTAGTCTTCCACCAAATTTTTAAAACTGTCAATTTTTTTTAAATCACCAAGACAATCTAATAACTCAAATAAATGACTAGAATGTTTTTTCTTAACTTTCTATATCAATTTAAGCAGTCTAAAATGTCTTATCAAAGGATTAACTTTTAAAACAACTTGAAATGACATTTAGACATTAAGAATTCTACAAAAATTGTCTTTAATGAGTATTGACTCTTTGTACTACAGCCTAAGTAAAAAAGAGTTTAAAAAAATCAAAAGCTTGTAAGGAGCTTTCAGTCAGAACCATGATTCAGCTATAAAATACTGTGGAAGGTGGGAGTATGTGAAGTCTTCAGTGAAATAGGAGTGAAAATGAAAAATCAAACCAAATACATATTCTACGATTTTTATTTATAATTGCATGAATAGGAAACATCTATTTAGGTATGTTTTGAATGTAAGATTTCAAAGCTTCAAATTCCTCCCTCCTGCTTCTAATATGTACAGGTTCTAAAGGGAACATTTGCTTGTGTACATAAATAAAATTTCTAGGATCTCAAAATGTCTCAGTGGTATTTGTCAACCCAGTACTAGCTCTGTGACTTACCCAACACACAAGTCTAAAGATAAACACAGACTGAAAGAAAGAAAAATGAATTTCAGTTCTATTCAGAAGCAATTCAAACACATTTTAAAGACTTTGATTTATGGTTCTTCCCTTGCACTTATATATTTCAGGGCCAACTTTCATGTTCCATTTTTGACATTCCAGATAGAATATTGAGATATGTTTGGCATTGGATATGAGGGATTATGAGGAAAGAATTTATACAAAAGTATGTTGGAAGTCAGTTTCCTTCTCATTGTGGTATGAAAAGGAGGAAGGGAGGAGAAAGTAGCTCCAGAGGGAAAAGAGACCCTGGTCCTCTGCACTCTGAATTTCCCAGGATGGCACTGATTTCAGACTGCACCAAAACTCCTATTGTGGCCCAACCTAGATTTAGAAAAATTGGGCTTTTTAGTAACAGAGAGAAACTGCAACAAACTAGCATTTTTCGACAGATTTTTTTCACTTTTCTCACAAGCTTGTGGATCAACACTGTGTGTAAAAAAAAAAAAAAAAAAAAGTCTATCTGAGAAATGGCACAAATATAAAGGTGGCTGGATTCACAAATCAAACTTGCAAAAGGGCTCTCAATTAGCAACAACACCTCCCATCCCTTATCTCAGACATGAAGAATTGAAGAGGAATGCTTAAACTACATTGTCTTAATGCAGTGTGACCAAGCTAAAAAGAGCCCTAAAAATAGCCTTGCCAATCTACGCCCACCCTTCGCCTCCTTTTTTTTTAAATTAGGACCATGAAGTGCAACACAAGTGTCTGAAGAACAAAATTGTACAGTATAAATGATTAAAGCAGAAAAGTCTCATAATCCTGTATTAAGGCTAAGGGAAACCAAAACATACTCAGGTTGCAGCATATGCTCATAAAAGAAAGCTTTCAATTGAATTTCATAAGAAATATTGATCTTGAGCTCTGAATCCTCTCACTTTGAATCCTCTCACTTTGGCTACCACAGATGATTGGGGTCAGTACCTTCTATGTTGGAATGCCTTTAGAGGCCTTGACTCATGTAGATAGAACACAACGTATAGAAGTAACTTTATTTAAACAAATTATATCTGAGGTTGCTTATAAAGCAACCAAGTGTACTCGTATTTAAGGAGCAAAGATGTTGAAAAGAATAAAGAGGAAAATAGTTGATTTTATCAATGTCGTCCTTAACAATTACCATAGGCAAGACTAGGTAAAGTTTTATTTCATTAGACTTGATTAAATTAAAAACTGCCTCCATGTCCTGTTTAAACATTCGTAATGCATTTTACTCAATATACTACTCAATATTTGTGATATTATCCATTGGAATTAACCGTATACCTTCCAAATATGATCCAAAGACTAGCCTATTAAAAGAGGCTCTTTTTGTTTCGTATTTGAATTTAGCCAATGACTCTGGCATCATCTGCTAAACAGTGCTTTCAGCTTAGTAAAAGAATTCCAGGTATCTAAAACAATCCCTATTTGCAATGGGAACATTCAAAAAATATATTTCAAATGTGAATACACAAGTTAGTGTGCTGTAAAAGGGAGGCTGATTTTATGCGATCAAAATCACTGTTTCTTCACTCTCTGTAATGACCTCCCTTTAGTTTGAAAAACCTAAAAATTAACTTACACTTTAAGATACAAAATGCTTCAAAGACGTTTTTGGTGAGATAATCTAGTGGCAATATGTTTAAGATTTTTGTTTTTAGAGTCTGAAATGAAGACAAGTACTGGGCAACTGGGAGCCCAAGAATCCCAGTAACACTAAAGAAACTTTTGGTGTAGTACATGGCCTTAACAGTGGAAAATAAAAAGGAAAGCTCTCCTTTCCCCTTCTAACTTTCAAGTTCAACCCTTCTTTGTCTTTAATCCTACAAAAAATTAGAAAAAGTCCTCTGAACTAGGCCTTCCGCACAGCAAAAATAGCTTTTGCTTGCAAAACTCCTATTATCTATTAGCAAGTGTGTTTATTGTCAGTGAAACAGCCTCTTCCACTCCAAAGCACTGTGCTGCCTATTACAGACAGGATCCTTCTGATTGATCTAAGATGAACACAAAGACATTCATTCCATAAGCCTTGAAATGTTCAGTTCAAGAACAACAATCCCGGCCATTAAAGAATTTGTAAGTTAGTCTCAAAAAAACAGCATCATCCTTAACCATTTTCTGGTACTACAACAGGATCCATGATTTTCATTTAAAAGGAAAAAGAAAGGAAAAAACCTATTAAAGTATGATGGTAAGAGCCAGGGAAAATGAAATTTCTCTCATGGGAACTTTAGTGGCATAATCAAAAACAAGTGAAAAATATGAATGCCAGAGATCCAGGCCATTCTCAGTCTACAATAGCAGTGATGATAATCCTTCAAATGAAATCTTAATTTCCTTTTGTTAATTATCCTGCATCTTGGAAGAAAACAAAATAACTAAACTACTCTTTATCTTTAAATTACCATAAACTTACCTATTTAAACTCACCTTTTATGGAAATTACTTAATCTACCTTTCATTAAAATTTCCCTTGTTGATGTATGCAAACCAGGTCAATTTCTGCTGGAATTTGAACACTTGCATTATGTATCTAAATTCAACTTCTCGTACAGGTTTCAAAAGAGAAAGAACTAGACCTCAGATACAAATAAAACAAATACTGCTTATATAGCTATGTGAACACTGACACCATTTACAGATTCTTTTCCCCTCTTTTCCTTGGGGCTGAGAGCCCTATCAATAATCATTACTTATTAAACAGGCTGCCATTCCCTTCTACAGAATGTAGGAAGAGAGCACGGAGGGGTAGAAATAATTACCTTGGGCTTTTCTTTAAAGACCTCCGGAATGGAACCCAAGGAAATCAATTGAGAAAAAAACATGAAATGCCCCCACCATGTGCAGTTCCCCCTCACCACCACACACACATACAAGGTTCAGAAGTATACCACGCTCCATTATTCATACCAACTGCATCAAAAGAGATTTAAAAAATCTGAGGTCTTCAAGATAGACATATTTTCAAACCATTGAATATGCTAGCAAATACACTCACAAATCCTTTATTCTTCCAAAAAACTCAAGCTAGATTTGTCAAGAGGAGGTTCTAAACACCTCCTGAGAAAATGTGTTCTCAAAAATGACTGCTTCAGCCAAAGGAGAGACAAGCAGCAAGTTACTGGCGCTACTGCCATTCTGGTATGTGGCAGATTCCTTCCCTCCCCTCTCCTTCCTGTCTCCCGATGTATCTATCTTCTAGTCTATTTTTTTCCATAGCAGAGTAGGGGCTTTTTCCTTTCCCTCTTCTGGACCTTACAAATGCACTACTTACTTAGTGTATCTGTACTTACAAATAGTGTATTTATACTTATACACTAAACCCTTTTAAAAAAAAAGTTTCAAGGGTTAAATAACACCCAGGGTAAGATCACAGGTCAGGGAAATGAGCAATTACCAGATGACTGAAAGCAAACGGGTGCCTATTCCCACCAACACTGGAGAGTTAATGATTAACACTATTCCTTTCCTCCAGATGCTGTGCCTCAAAACATAAATACAATATAAAGACAGCATAAACAGACAGTTTTTGCAAAATAGCCTTGCACAGAACTCGAATTGGCAGTCCGGGTTTTGTCCTAAATAACCTTCACAGGTTGCACAAAACTGTTTCCATATCCTGATCAGATCAGATTAAGAAGGTTCCTGAGATTTCCTTAGAAAAAGAACAAGGTGGGGGGTGGAAGGTCAGTCACCTAAAACACTCATACAAATAACAGATAAAATATGCACTTCCTTTACAAATAAATAGGAAGCTATCCTGTGTGTTGAGCAAACTGACCAATACAGGCACCAATTGAGCCCAGGTTGAAGATGCAACATTCTAAGGGTGACATGTTTCAAAAGGGTTGAATACTCTCACCCTTGAGTGCAGAAAACTCTGTCCCAACCCGCCTATATTTTTCAGGCACAGAGGGAGAGGAGATAAGGTTCACACCCCACCTTTGGGAAAGGACAAAAGCAAAGGCTTGGAATAGCTGAAAAAACTCCTCCTTCCTCAGGACCCTAGAGGTGGCAACTCTGCAGGGCTCCCTTCACATTTCCTCCTAGTTAACTCACTCTCAGCGGCCACGGAATCAATTTCTACACCTCGGAATGGCAAGGGACAGGCTGGGGGCTGGTGAGTTTAGCCTTTTGCGGTGGATCGCCTGCTTTCCCTGCCTCTCCCAGTAGCTTCTAATTAACCCTTCCTGGTCCCCGCCCGGGTCAGGGCTACTAGAAGCGCCTCCAGCAACATTCTACCATATCTCTACCAAATCGTCATCCCACACATGGACATAACTTCCTTTTATGGTCCATCGTCGGTCAATTTTCATGTGTTTTTCTGCCTTTCCTTCCTACCGGGGGGCGGGGAAAGCCCTCCCTCCCTCTCCAGCCCACTACTGGAACGGGATCCAGGAGCTCGCCAGCAGGTCTGCAGTGAGGAGGGAGCTCACTCGCGTTAACCCTTTGAAGGGAGTTGGGAGCCCTGTTCTCATTTGGGACCCACTGAAGTAGGGCCCCTGGAGCTTGACAATCTCTCCCCCCTTCCTACCAGCTCCAACCCCCACACACAGACCCAGAACAGGCTGGCACCTCCCCCCCACACACCCCGTTTTAACTGGCTCTCACTCTGCCCCAAACCTGGGATGAGGGGAAGGGGCTTGCTAGAAGGCTGGCGGCGAGGGGGAAAAGACAGCAGGAAGACAGAAAGGAAACTCAGTAGTAAATCATAGTTGAGACAATGTTTACTTACGAAATTTGGGGCTGGTGCTAGTTTCTGGAGTAGTGGTGGTAGAGGAGGAAGAAGAGGAGAAAGAAGAAGAGGAGGAGGCAGCATCCTGAAAAGGAGACAGGGTCCAGGAGGGAGTAGAATCATGAAGGTAGGAGGAGGTAGCGTATGCCGCAGTGGGCCAGGAGGGCATTGCCTGGGTACTGGGGGCTCCTGGCACCGGGGGTCTGGAGCCCAGCGTGCTGCTACTGAAGAAAGGGGCCGTGGTGGACAGGACCGTCGAGGGGGCCGCAGTGTTCCGTGCTGTGGTGGAGCGCGGGCTGGCCCGGATAGGAACCCGGTGCCCGGGGAAGCGAGTGGGAGCCCGCGTGATGGTGGTCAGGCGGGTGCTAATCCGGTTGGGCGTCCTGGAAGAGGCGGTGCCGCCGGCGGAGGGGGTAGCGGGGGACGTGGTGGAAGTGGTCGCGGTGGTGGTCTCCATGGCCTTGGGGAAAGAGCTGGGCTTAGAGAGAAAGAAGGGGTCCTGGCCCATCCCCTTGGAGTCCACCAGGTCGGTGGGCACGTACTCCTTGACGGAGCCCACCACGATCCATTTGAGAAGCATGAGGCTGAGCCCCAGGCCGATGAAGCCGATGAACAGAGGTACCACGCACAGCCACGTCTGCTGCCGGTTCCACACGATGCAGTCGCTACAGCGTAACTCCCGGGGGGGCTCGGCCGCCCCTTCGCCGCCGCCGTCCGGG
>NW_007246172.1:225799-249167 GCF_000164805.1 Carlito syrichta
CCCGACGAGCAGCCGGAGGATTCGAAATCACACCCCGGCGCCCTGCCGGGGCGAGTGGAGAGCGACAGCGGGAGACCGCGTCGGGGGTCGTCCCGGGGGACGCGGACCCCGGGCAGAAGGCGGCTCCAGGCGGGTGGGTGCGGGTGTGTGTGCGGAGCCGCCGCGGCGGGCTGGGATTCGGGCAGAGTAGCGCCTCCCACCAGCACCTAATGGTGGTTCCTTAATGCGCACAAGATAAATAAATGATCCAAGCAAACCCCCGTTTGGGGGGGGGGGGTGGTGGCAAAAGCAGCTCCGGACCAAGTGTGAGTCGGTCTCCTGTGCGGATCCAGTGGGGTCAGAGATTGACGCTGCTGGGCGAGGGGGAGGCGGCGGGGGCGGATGCGGGTGGGAGGGTGCCTGTGCGCTCCCCTGCCTGATGGCGGTGCCACGGGATGGAGAGCCACCTTTGCCTCTCAGTCCCTGAGAGATGCTGGTGAGGCAGACGACCTTTGTGGAATTGAACCCGTCAGATATCTCCAATCCATTTCTGATAACTTACCTTTTCAAAAAAGTATTGTCTTTAAATGTAGATGTACGCACAGGTACACACGTCACAAGGCAATTGCTTGTGAGGGGTAAATGTAAAACGATATGGATTACTATCCCAAATTCTCTTGCCCGTTTCTTCCTTTGCTTAGGGAGGCACCTGTGTACCTATGTCTCAGGTGCAGTGTGGTACCTGCTTGGGGGAAGGGTTAAAGAGCCAGTGCTAACATGGCATATGATGATGGTGCAAAACCTTCCCCAGATTTCTTGGTCTAAAGTGAAAACCGAAGAGAGGGTGTTTTAATTACAAGCTCCAAGAATAAGCGGTTGAGAATGGCAGTTTCCAAATACAACTCCCCAGCACTGTCTCATTGATGTGGACTATGGAGCCGGCATTTCTTGTCCTGTAATCATCTCTGCAGAGATGAAGTTTTCAATGTATCCATTTTATTCACAGGTGGAGAGCCGAACGGTATGCTGAAAAGACTGCAGAGAGCAGAGGATGCATTGAAACAGGAAGCCCCTGGGGTTTGGTGCCTACCAGAGTACTTTGCACAGACACGGTTAATAAATTATTTTTGATGGCAGTAATGCGGATGTCACCTCTTTCAGCTATAACATTGAGACTTTCCCCATAGGAAAGCTTTTGATTTTAAGTTTGATAGAACATGCCTTAATCCAGTAGTGCTGAATTTTGGTTCCAAAAATTGCAAATGAAAAAAATACCAAAAGCCTTTGAATCCATATTCCTTCAGCTTTCCAAGGCAAAGCACAGACCTCTTAAGTAAAACTTGACCCAAACTCTACGTTCTGTGGGTGCTAAGAATATACTACCCAGCCTTTCTTGTACAGCAAATAAAAGCTTTCCCACAAAACTCTGGAATTATAGCAGGTGCTGCAGGCAGCTATTTGAAACAGAAAATTACTTTCCCAAAACAGTCCTAGTTCACCAGCCCCCAACACTCACACAACAGCTTTCCTGTGGTCTCTTCCATACTTCCTGCCTGCTGGAGTAAATCCAGTGTAAAAAACAAGGGATGCTGTAATGCTGCAGCTGGGCAAATGCTCCCTTTCCTGAAACCACAGTCGGACAGTATGCACTCCATGCTCTCTCAATGCTCCCTAATGCCTTCTTCATCTACCTCCCCAAATTCCCTCCATTTCTCATTTTCATTTGGCTTTAACAGCTTATTCACGGATCCCCATTGAGCTCATTTTCTCCCAGATCCCAAGCCACTGCACTCAACTACCCATAGGCTGCCCTCAGAGTGAACATCACAGAAGGGAAAAAAAAAAGACCATTGTTTTGATAGCCTTGTATGGGGAGCGAGTTGTACCAGCCCATCCAAGAAAGTTTGGCTGGTGCAACCGTCATTAACTTGCAGTTTCATTGTGAGGCTTCCTGGTAGCAGGTGGCAAGCACTGGAACTGAAATTGGGGTTGGGGGGCCATCCACAGTTGAGACAAGGACAAGTGCTGGACCCTCTCTGCTAATGAACAGCCAGTTAATCAGTCCCATGGAAGGAGGAGCCTCATTCTGATGTCTCACATCTCACTGAAGTAGGATGCTGGAGAAAAGAACTTCAGAGACAGATTGTTAAGACAGGGATTCAAGTTAGAGCCCTGCCCCTTGTAAGCAATGAAATCACTCTGGGCAGCTATTTTCTCAATTGAAATGGAGGTATAATATCTATGTTCTACTTAATTAAATAAAATTGTGTTGCTAAATGGGCTATTCACCTATGGTACCTTTTATGGTTTTTATTTGTTTGTTTGTTTGAGACAGAGTCTCACTTTGTTTCCCAAGCTGATCTTGAACTCCTGGCCTCAAACGATCCTCTCACCTCAGATTTCCAAAGTGTTGAGATGATAGGCATGAACGAATTTTAAGCATTATCATCAAGTACCTTCCTGTAGAGGGGGGTGTGGGTTAGTCTAACAAATGAGTGTGACATGGCTCAGCCTCTCCTGAGCTCCACATCTGTCTGTCTATAATTACCTTCTGGATGTCTCCTGTGTAGTCCACTGACACATTGAATTGGAATTTCTAATTGTTGTCTAAAGTTTGACTGTGAAACAACATTTGTATTGAAATCCTGTTTTCCTTTCATTGGCACCAATAGCTCCAAGCTAAGAGGCTCAACAACATCTCTGACTCCACCCCCCATTTCCCCATTTCCCAAGTTCAGTTAGTTGTCAAGTCATTTATTTCCTTTCTCTACCATGTGTCCAGGGTTCCCTCTGTTGCAAAAGGAGACTTATCTTTAGAACCACAAGGCTGGATACAACTCTAGTGGCCAACACTTCTGATGTATCTTTTCATCATCAAGAGAAGGTGACACTTTCTGCGGAAGATCACCCAGCCAGTCAATATTCATATTTAGATGTCTTTGTGTTGACACACAAAATTTCCCTTCTCATACTTTCACTCTTTCTTCTTAGCTCATTTGTTATAGAAATCGTTCATAAATTAGGTGCCAAACATGGAGGATACAACAGAGAACAAAAGTAAAGTCTCTGCCTTCATGGAGCTTATATTCCACTGAGAGAGACGGACAGTAACCAAACAAAATAGATATATAGTCTATCAAAGAATGGGAACTGCAATTTTAGACTCTAAAGAATATGTCTAATAGATGTGATTACACAGAACATCTCTTCTTCAATCCAAAGGTCCCCAATCTGCTTACCATTCCCTAAAGTTCATGAGAAATTGACACTCCCAGCAATATTATACCAGGGTGCTCTTTTATTAGTTGTGGGTTCTCTGGATAGTGAGTAGTCACTTTAGAAGACAGTCTGGCCTGCAAAATCCTAATATTTGTTATAATGAACATTGAAAGCATGTGTATAGGCAATGTGATACCGCAACACATTTCACAGATAATAAGGTTAACCTCCTTCCTTATGAGTGCATATTTCCTTACTTTCTCTTGAATTATTCCACTACTATGACAATAATGATACACATTTTGCAGTAATCATGGTGATCATTTTAAGAGAAGCAGATTTTTTTCATAGATTTTAATAAGTAACTTTGTTTCTTGTGGACTCTTGATACCTTTTGTATAAGATCAACCCAAAAGTGTATTGGAAAATCCCCACGCAAATTATATTATGCCTAGTATATTGACTTCCAATATGGGTATATTATAATCCAATATCATAAATAAAACTAATAGTAAAATACAAAAATTATACAAAGCAAAAAATTTTAAAAAATAGAAAGTGAAGGATTCCAGTTCTAGCCATATCCACGTCACAAAAGATGAATGTAACAATATTCCAAGACTTAAGGTATTTGGATTCTCACCAAATTGCACTATCATAAATTAGAAAATGCTGACTACTGTATAACAAGATGTGGAATTAGAAGTTCTGAATAAGGCACTAAGAAAAAATAGATGTGAAATTTTAGTGGGAGTTGCCAGAAGACAAATTTCAAAATAGGGTAGCTATGAACTGGGTAAACGGTACAACAAATTGTAGATCCAAAAGAATTTTTGTGAAGAGAATTTCTTTAGTAGAAGCTGTGCTCTGAATTCAGTGGAGGAGGAGCACGAGCACAGAAACTTTTTACTACAAATACAGTCATGCATTGCTTAATGAAGAGGATATGTTCTAAGAAATGCATCATTAGACAGCTTTGTCCTTGTGCAATATCACAGCTTTGTTATACAAACCTAGATGGTATAGCCTACCTTATACCTCAGCTGTATAATACCATATACATATACCATATACAATTGCCATATACAATTGCCTAGAGTATTTGGTACAGTAGCATACTATTTAGGTTTGTAGCCTAGGAGCAAGGATGCAAACCTAAATAGTACGCTATTGTACCAAATACTGTAGGTAATTGTAACACAATGGACTTGTGTAATTAGACATATTTAAACATATAAAAGTTACAATAAAAATATGGTATTATAATCTTATGGAGCTATTTTTGTATGACTGGTCTGTCAATGACTGAAATGTCCTTAGGCAGTGCATGACGGAAAAGTGAGAGGAGACTCAAAGAATCCTGGCGAGTTCAGGATGGGAATCCCCTATTGATAGGATGAGGCTCACTGGATTGGGATAGACACACAAGTCTCAGAAATGTCAAGTCAAGGAGACAGCTAAAGTGCACTGTGGCAGCAGGAGACATTGTAGGTATTTGCCATATCCAGAAAGCCTGAAGTCATTCTGCTTACCGTGTTGAGTCCAGTTGGAATATGGTATGAGTATAGAGGAAAAACAGAAGCGGAAAATGCACTGGAAAGTCAGTAGTGAAGGATATGTGATGGTTAGATGTTTATGTAATTCTTTTTGCATTGAATTTAAACTGCCTGTAATTTTTAGGACACCAACATGGGCAGTTTATTCTTGGCATTCAAAGTTGCCATTACTCTTTGTCTTTCTAGTTTTTGGTCTCCTTGTCAATATGTTTTTCCTTTCTATTCTTGCCATGCCTGGTATCTTTTCTCAACATCGGTAGAAATATTTTTCTTAGATCATTTTGCTGTATAGTTCTATTCTTTTGAAATCATCTTATTGGATCTAAAATTGAAGGATAGTGGACGAAAATTTACCTTGACAATTCACTGATCAATCACCTTCAAAGGACACAGGGCTTTGGAAAGATTAATATATATATTCTCAGCATGGTCAGAAACAGTAGTGGGTTCAGGTTCTCTTCCTCTCCCTCTAGACCACAAACAGGATTCCATTTGACAATTTTCATGCTTGTCGCCACTCTTAGATCGGGTCAACATAAGTGAAGCTGCAAGTATAGAAGGGATGAATTTTAGCTCTCTAAATTCTTTCCCGTAAGCAAGGAAAAACATCTTTGTCTCAAGTTTCATTATTCTCAAGAAAGATAGCTTATTTCAGCTGCATTCAGAATGAGTTGATGCTATTTCGTGTTTGTATAAATAGTACTTTGGCTTCATCTCATCTGTGTTTTCTAGAAATCGTTATTTTGCTTCCTTAGATTTGGGGATGAAACCTTCATAACATTCTATGGGAGAAAAACGAACAGAAAACGTTCCACAATTCTTCCCTGGTTTACTTGATGCCTACACCATGGGGACTCCCTATTAAGCTGTTCAAAAAAAACCAAAGGACAGACAGCCTTGGTGCTAACCCCTGATACCTTTGGCCACATTAGCTGACATACTCAATATGGCCCTAACTTTTTGTTTTATATAATAGAATATTAGGATGTATGTATGAATTGGAGTTTTCTCTCCCACCTCCCATTTTCTTCCTAGGATTACTGATAGTCTGTGACAGTTTTCTTATGTTCTATCTCTTGTGTACCAGGTCCAAAAATTTATTCTTAATATAGATCAGTCATCAGTAAAAAAGAAAAAACAGATGCTTAGAGTAAGAAAGACTTGAACCTGACTTCCAGCACGTATTTGTGCAGTTGAAAAAATGTCACTTGTGACGTGCTCATTGCTATGACTAGCATAGGGGAGGCAGGTCAGAAGAAATCATAGCAAGTATTATTTTTTAATGAAAATCCAAATGGCCTTTGTGGAGCATTACCTAAGAAGCTTGCCTTTTCCAACAAGTTTTACTGCAGGTATTCACAGGAGTTTGTCACTGCATTGTTGATATTGATGAGCTAGATCTTGGTGGAGAGTATGAGCTTCAGGGCCAGGGAAGGGTTACTGTGGAGAGGCAGTGACTTCATAATCCCAAGTGATAAAGGCACATTCATTCTATCCCTTGTGTGCCACCCCCACCACTACCATGGCCTTCTCAAGGAAGCCCACAGAATTACCAAGGAAGGAGTGTTAATAACTCATAACAGATTTGGCCCATCTGTTATCTCCAAGACAGGGTATTTTGAGAGGACGAAACTTGCTCAGTGCTTTTAAATTGAGAAAGAAGAAAGGAAAAGGCTGCCTTGTTTATCTAGGGAAAAAAATCAACTGGAACCAGAAAGGTTAACAATGCCTATCCCTTATGAGATAGATACTCCAAGAGGTTTTGAAGGCTTAGAAAACTTGCTCTTGAGACTTTTACAGTTTGGTGGAAGGTGATTCCTTGTTTTAAACAAAGAAGTTAACAAAGTTACAAATGTGTATTTATGTGTGTTTTTATAACTATGCCAGCGGGCAGGGCGGAAACCAAATGAGGAAAATAAAGGAAAAAAGATTATTCAAGACTGATTAGGGATAAACTTAACAACTGACTCTAGAGCTTTGTTCAGAATTGTCTGAGTAGCTTCTTAAGAGTTATAGTTTTTTTCAGCATCACTGATGCTGAAGACAAAAGGAGAACCAGTAAGGAAATGGATTGTATGGAGACGAATGCGATAAGGAAAGTACCCCAGTTCTGAAGATCAGAATGCCTCAGTACCGTGGTTTTGCCCTGGACTCTCATAAGGAGGAACATAGGGTGACTTAAAGTTGGGGTTGCTTTGCAGTCAGGTGAAGTCACAGTCAATATTAGATAAATAGAAAATGTTTACCTCTGCATCTAGCCAGTTTCAGGGGGCCCGGCAGTTCTAATCTTAGTGATTCATTAATGAGATAAAGAACAAGAAGTTGGAGGGTCTGTGTCTGTGTCTGGCCTTGTCAACTAGTTCAGGAGAAAAAAAAAAGGCCCATGTTTGGCCTTATCAAAGGTAAATAAGGGGGTTATCCTTGAAAGTCTTATGGGAGGCAAGAGAAAGAGGGAACACGGAGTCTTATTTCCATCTTATGGGAGAGGGTAGTTCTTGGTGGTGATGAGCCATCTCTTAGGATACAAAAAACAGAATAGATTTTTGAGAATCAAAATTGCTGGGGTGAATTCCTTAAGTAGTGCTGTTTTATAGGAGCATGGACTCAGGTAAATTTCAATATTGATACTGACAAATTTATGGGTCTCTTTTTAGCATTATAATAATTTGTTTGTGACAATAATTATTTATTTTTTAAAAAGTGGTATCATGCTCTATACTTATGTTTTTATGTTTATTTTTGCTTTATAGGAAAAATACAAAGTATTACCCATAAATATCTAGTAACTATAAAAAGCAGTGAAAAAAGCATAGGGATGCCATAGGGAGTAGACAAAATGTGTATCTGAATTGACTAAATGTTCTTCATATTCTATTTCACTTTAGTCATTAGAGAGTATTTCAGAATTTAGAAGTCACAAAACTATATCCTAGTTAATCTTTAAAACCACAAGCATGAGCCTATGTAATATATAAGACATAAAAGTTAGCCGGATTCGGTGGCTCAGCCTGTAATCCTGTGCCTTTGGGAGGCTGAGGTGAGTGGATTGCCAGAGCCTACGGGATCGAGACCTGCCTGGGCAGCGAAATCTCATCTCTACAATAAATCAAAAAATCAGTCGGGCATGGTAGTGCATGCCTGTGATTCCGGCTACTTGGAAGGCTGAGGCGGAAGGATCACCAGAGCCCAGCAGGTCGAGGCTGCGGTGGCCAGGAGCAGCCACTACACTCCAGTCTGGGCAACAGAGTGAGACTCCAACTCAAAAAAAAAAAAAAAAAAAGTTATATCAAGATTTTTGTTGTTTTGGGGGGGAGTTTGTCTATTTTTTTCAGTTCAAGGTATCAAACTGTCATTCTTACTTAATGCTAGAATATAATAATGTGAGAATGTCTTCTCTTCTGATATAGACTTTTGACTAACACAATGGATCCATAATTGTGTTTATGCAGACTTGTGCTTGGTGTGTATGTTTGTATGAGTGTACTGATATATGTTAAGAAGTAAGGAATGGTATGGAAAGAGTTTTTGAATTAAATATCTAGGAAGCAAGGTAGAGTAAGAATGGAGTTATATGAAGGGATTGGTGGAAATTATATTCTCAATGGTGATAATTAGATGTTAAACACTAAGAGACAAAAAGTGAAAACAGAAAACTCTTTGGCTTATTTACTCAAAGGAATTTCACAGAGTTTGGAGATGTGAAGTTGAGGCTCCTGAGAAACTAGCAAGGTCAACTGGCTTCCGTTGTACTTTAGGGGAGCCAATTTTACTTCAGAAGCCAACAAGAGGAGTTTAGAATGGTGTCCAACTATGCTACTGATGGTTGTTTATATGGCAAATTCCCCACCAGGGACTAAAATAAGAAGATTCATCCAACTCTAACCTCCCATGAATTACTGAAAATGGAAAAAAAAAAAATTTGGTCTCCGCTACATTGGGTAAGATTAAAAACAAAAACAATACTATTTATGGTTAACGGTTTAAATATTAAAGGAAACAATACGCAAAAATCTCAGAATCATCATTTTGGGAATGATATAATGAAAAACAAATTTTCTAGGGAAATTTTTAATTAGCTAGGAAGTACTTCTCTGACAAGCAAAGTAGGATATGTTGGTGTTCTCTTGCTTTAAAGCAAATTTACAAATAATTACACACAATTTACCATTTCACATGTATCTCTGTCTGCTGTCCTTTCTCTCTCAGGGAGTCTTAAAGAAGTAAACTCATAATTAGTATTCTTCATGGGTCTACATGACACACATTTGACTTCTCTGGGCAATTATCTCAGTAGCAAGATAGCTTTTGGGCAAAGCGTGATTGGTTTTCAAAATTTGAACCTCAAAAATTTGAACCCTTTACTCACTTAAGTGAGAAGCATATGCCTTTAAGCAAGAGGCTAGAACCCTGGTCTAACCCCTAGAAATTAAATCTCAGACTGAAGAATGATGAAAGACACCTGATATTCTATATGAAATATATGAAGGGAACCTAGAAATTTAAAGATTTAGAAGTTACATCAAAAAGTTTGATGAATACTAAAAGTTGTAGCAATCTTCAAGTGTGTTGAAGGAAGGACCTGAAGGGAATTGCACCTCCTTTACAATCTTTCAGAGAGTCTTTCCTGAAAACCGTATTCTAGTGACCCTTTGAAGTGGCAAAGTACATTTGGGATCTCATCATCCTATAATGCTAATGGGTAAAAAGTGATACCTTTCATCTTTAAAGCTTTCAGACAAACTTGCATCATTCAAATTCTTCAAGCAGTTCACTTTTCTTACTGAGAAATGACAATTTCCTCTTTCTTTTTTTTTTTAAACAAATTTAATTTTTAAAATATTTCTTATGGGTTAGATAGGAAATTATGAGGTCATTCTGTCTTTTGTTTCCCCAAATTTTGTTTCAGAAGGGACATACTGAAGAAAGACAGCTCTGTGCATCAAAATTGTCCTGTCTCACTGTGCTTTCAGTGGAGACTTATGAGTTGCAAATACTTTGGTTAAGTTAAGCCAAGGGTCGCACATAATTTCTGAAAACACAGGGTATCTAATACCTGATGGATTTAGAAAGCATGTGTACATAGCACAATAAGGACAGTTGAAACTGACCAGTAAATTCTTGATTATTTGATATGCTTAAGAATGTGGGAAGTAAAAGGTGTATTGAACAAAGAATTAGGAAACCTAAGCTTGATTCTTACTTTAATAATTTTATAAATGTCTCTGGGTGTCAGTTATATTGTTCATAAAATGTAGGAAACAATGCCTATGTCCATATGATGTTAAAACAGAAAACAAAGATGAATATACTTTGCAAATTTTAAAACACTGTGCATATGTTTTAAAACACCTAAGTACTTTCAATTAATGTGATTAATGAAAATTCGCTGTTTCTAATTTTAACTTTATATTGGTTGGTATGGAATATATGTAAATCTCACTACTTTTACAAAAATATCTTTCTTTTCTATCTGTGTACCTCTCTCCTAAAAGCAAACAAATGTTCTCCAGTATGCACATCCCCAGGGACAAAGGCTAGGCCACTCCCTGAAAGTGACTGCCTTAGCAGGTTTGTATCCAAAAGGAAGATATGCTGTCTAAGCTGTCATTCTCTGCCCTGTAAGGTCAACGTGGAAGTGAAAGGGCTAATTTGGGGCCACATCTTGTCTAAGTTGTCTTTATCTGGCCCAAACACTTTTTTAAGGGTCTTTCATGTCATTGTTGTCACTCCCCTCAATGTTCTTGTGGTCAGGAATTTTAAGATTACATACTTTGTAGCCATGTTTTCAGTCCTTTCTATTATTGTTGTAGCTTGGTCAACTGGGTTGAAATAATACAATTTAAAGGAATAAAATGGAACCTGTGAAAACTTGACAGATTGCTTATTGCCTGACAGATGCTTAGGAATACAGTAACTCCTTAGAGTCATTCTTATCATTATTTTAACGTATAGATTAGTGCATTATATATAAGACAGCTCTCATGGAAAGTAATATAGAGTTTATGTACTGTCAAAGTTTTTGCCTAAATATCAAAGTATCTATCTTTTTTTCTGATAAAGAAGAATATTATGAGTAATGTCAGTAAAATGGTAGAGTAAACATCTCTCAGGATTCTCTCCTTCATAAAGACAATAAGAAAATTGGCAAAAATTGTCATAATCAACTTTTTTAGGACTCTGGAAATTAGCTAAAGCCACAATCTGGGAACTATTTATCCAATTTTTAAAAATGTCTGAATCTTGATAAGATCAGAAAAATTTTTCTATTTCTATATTTCTATCTTCAACTGTACAGTATCCTTGAAAACCAATAGTCTGCAATCACCATGGAAAACCAGCACTCTGGATGGAACAATATGGGGTTGGACAACTTTCAAAGGCTCATTGAGAAATAATTGTCATTATTTAACTCATCTCATGATACACTGTACCTTGAAAGAGCCAGTTATAAGACTGAGTTTACCTGATATGACTCAGAACTCACCAGTATGAAAAGCCTCTTTCTCAGGGACATTGTTAAAAATATTTGAAAAGCATTGTTTAACTTTGTGGCCACCTGAAACAGTAGATGGGCAAACAGATAAGCACAAAGTTTTAAAGGAAAAGCTGAGGAATAAGATGATTTGAAAAACTCCAATGTATTTTTGGGAATATAGATGATTATGCACATGCATATGACTATGCTTATGCTCAGAGAAGACCAGGTAAGGGTCTAAGCTTTTACTTCTGGTTGACCTAGATGATCTATGTAAGCAAGAAGGGGCGGGGGGAAGCTAAAGCTATAAACTCTCAGAGCACTGAAAATGTAACCCAACACATATAGAACCACTTAGCAAAGACTAGGAGACTTGTTGCTTTGAAATGTTTAAGAAAATTTCTGTCAAATCATTAACTAGCCACTAAGCTAACTGAGCAAAAACTTCATCGGCCACATATGACAAAGGAGGTAGATTTTACATAATTACTTCAGAAAAATCATTAAACAAACAAACAACAACCATGAACAGCAATAACAACAAGCCCTGGGGAAGGGAGAAGAATATGATTTGCATAGCTGTTGCATTATATTATGTAAAATGTCTAATTCACAACAAAAATTATTGAGACATGCAAGGAAACAAAGCATGACTCATACACAGGAAAAAAGCAATGAAAAGAAACATTTTTAAAGGAAGCTTAAGTGCTGAACTTATTAGAAAAAGACCTTAAATCAACAATTTCACTACAGTATTGTGTTTTTAGGTTTTTTTTTATTTTTTTATTTTTTAAGAGATAGGGTCCCACTATGTTTCCCAGGTTGGTCTGGAACTCCTGGTCTTACACAATCCTCCTACCTTGGACTCAAAAAGGACTGAGATTACCGGTGTAAACCACCACCATGAATGACCTAAATCAGCTTTTTAAAATATGTACAATGACATAAAGGTAACAATGTCTAAAGAACTAAAAGAAAATATGAACTCTCAACAAATAGAGATTATCAATAAAGAAATATAAATAATAGAAGAGAATCAAATAATAATGTTTGAGTTAAAAAGTATAAAAACTGAAATTAAAAAATCACTATTGTGACTTAACAGAAGATTTGAGTAGGTAAAGGGGAAAAAGTCAGCAGACTTCAGGATAGATCAATTGAAATTGTCCAATCAGAGGAAGAGGGAAAAATGGAGGAAGAAAAATTAACATTGCCTCAGAGGCCTTTGAGACAACATGAAGTATACCAAAATTAGCATTAGGCAATTATGAGATTCCCAGAAAAGGAAGAAAAAGGCAAAAAAAGCAAAAAGAACATTTGAAGAAATAATAGTTAAAATATTTCCAAGTTTGATGAAAAATGTTAATTTACAAATTCAAGATGCTCAACAACCTAAAGGAAAAGCTGAGGAATAAGATGATTTGAAAAACTCCAATGTATTTTTGGGAATATAGATGATTATGCACATGCATATGACTATGCTTATGCTCAGAGAAGACCAGGCAAGGGTCTAAGCTTTTACTTCTGGTTGACCTAGATGATCTATGTAAGCAAGAAGGGGCGGGGGGAAGCTAAAGCTATAAATTCTCAGAGCACTGAAAATGTAACCCAACACATATAGAACCACTTAGCAAAGACTAGGAGACTTGTTGCTTTGAAATGTTTAAGAAAATTTCTGAAAAACTCAAAAAAGATTCACAACAAGATACATTATAATCAATATGTTTAAAAAGACTCTGGAAAGAAGGAAGAAATTAACAAAGTTTCATGTCTGATCACACCTCAATAAAATTAACAGCTGATTTTTCAGTGAGGTAAAAGAGTTTAATAAGGACAGAAGGTAATGAGGTATCACATTCAAAGAACTCAAAGAAAAGGACTGTCAACTAAGAATTTTTAATCCAGTAAAATTATCTTTCAAAAATGAATGAGTGTGATAATAACAATGGTGGAATAAGAGATCCTACACTCATTTCCACACAGCAGCAATATTTTCACAGTCATCCATTGATAAGTGCCTTTGTGTGGGCTTTGAAATATAAGTAGAAAGTTGTGAAACCCTGGTGAAGACAAAGACTGAGAAAAGACATTTTGAGAAGGGAGACCCATGCCCAGGTTGCACACTCCCTAACTGTGCTTCTGACTCCAGACTGAGAAAGTGGCAACCCTGATTTCAAACTATATTACTAAGGTATAATAATCAGAATAAGTGGTAATGACATAAAAGCAGACACACAGACCAATGAAACAAAATAGAGTCTCCCCCCCAAAAAATCCATGCATATATTCTCAATTATACTTGACAAGGGCACCATGAATACACAATGGGGAAACAATAGCTTTTTTCAATACATGGTGTTGAGCAAACTGAATATTCACATGCAAGAGAATGAAATTTGATCCTTATTTCACATCACACAGAAAAAAAACAAGTCAAAATGAATGAAAGTCTTAGATGCAAGACCTAAACTGTAAAACTGCTAGAAGAAAATAAAGGGAAAAAGTTAACTGGCATTTTTTTTTTTTTTTTTTTTTTGAGTTGGAGTCTCACTCAGTCGCCCAGACTGGAGTGCTCAAGCTGCTGGGATCCGGTGATCCTTCCACCTCAGCCTTCCAAGCAACTGGAACTACAGGTGCACGCTACCATGCCCGGTTAATTTTTTTGATTTATTGTAGAGATGAGGTCTCGCCAAGTTGCCTGGGTGGATCTCGAACCCGCTGGCTCAGGCAATTCACTCACCTCGGCCTCCCAAAGCGTGGGATTACAGGCTGAGCCACTGAGCCCAGCCTGTTTTTTAATTATAAACTCCAGGGCACACCTGGAGTCTAACACAAAAATTATATAGTATCAAAAAAACCAGACAAAATAGTACACTATAAAATATCTATTTAACACACAAGAAGGTGGTAATGGAGGAAGAGATAAACAACAACAGCAAAAATAAGACATATAGAAAACATAAAATGGCAGGTACAAATGCTATCACATAAATAATCACATTAAATGTAAGTGGACAATCATGTCAATTGAAAGTCAGAACTTGGCAGAATGGATTTAAAAATTTTTCAAAATATGTGTTCTTTCCAAGAGACATACATTAGATTCAAAGATTCGAGTAGACTGAAAGTAGAACAGAACAAAAAGAAATACATGCAAACTAAAAGAAAGCAGGAATACCCATGTTACTATCAGACAAAATAGACGTTGAGTCAAAAATTGTTACTAGAAAAATAATATTGTAAGATGACAACAGGTCTAATTTATCAATAACATATAACAATTATAAACAATTATTCACCTAACAACAGAATCTCAAATAGACACGAAGCAAAAATTGTCATAATTGAAGTGAGGAATACACAATTGAACAATAATACTTGGGGACTCCAATACTCCAATTTCAATAATGGATAAAAGAACTAGACAGAAATCAACAAGGAGTTATAAGACTTGAACAACAATAACACCATCTAGACCTAATACACATATACAGACTTGCCTTATTTTATTGCACTTAGCTTTATTGTACATCTTTTACAAATCAAAGGTTTGTGACAACTCTGCATGAAGAAAGTCTATCAGTATCATGTGTTTTTTCATTTCCCTGTGTCATATTTTGGCTATTCTCAAAATGTTTCAAACTTTATTATTATTATTATATCTGTTATAGTGGATCTGTGATCAGTGATCTGCGATGTTACTATTGCAATTGTTCTAGGGTGCCATGAACTATACCCAATTAAGACTGTAAACTTAGTTAATAATGTGTGTGTTCTGACTGCTTCACCAGCAAGCCATTCCACAACCTGTCTTCTTTTCCTTGGGCCTTCCTATATCCTAAGACAAAACAATATTTTAAAATATTTTTAAAATTATATTTTTAACAATATGTTTAATATGCCATTAATAATCTTGCAATGGCCTTTAAGTGAAAAGCAGAGTTGCGCCTCTCTCAAAGGCTCAAAATAATTAAGTTTACTAGAGGAGGCATATTGAAAGCTCAGATAGGTTGTAAACTAGGCCTTTTGTGCCAAGTTGTGAATGCAAAGGAAATTAATAGTGATACTTTAGTGAGCACACAAAAGAAAACAAACAAACAAACAAACAAACCAAAAAACCTTAATGCTGACATGGAGAAACATTGATCTGAATAGAAGTTCCAACCAACCACAGTATTTCCTTAAGTCAAAGCCAAATCTGGAGCAAGGACTAGCAGAGGTTGGTTCAAGAAGTTTAAGGAAAGAAGCCATCTCCATAACATAATGTACAAGGTGAAGCAGCAATTGCTGATATAGGAACTGCAGCAAGTTATCCAGAAGATTTAGCTCAACACATGGTACTGATAAAAGTGATTATGCTAAACAACAGACTTTCAATGTAGATAAAACAGCTTATTGGCCAGGCATGGTGGCCCATGCCTGTAATTCCAGCCCTTTGGGAGGAGGCTGAGATGGGAGGATTGCTTCAGGCCAGGAGTTGGAAACCAGCCTAGGCAACATAGCAAGATCTCATCGTTACAAACAATTAAAAAAAAATTAACTGAGCCAGAGAGACTCCCAACTCAAAAACAAGCAAACAAGCAAACAAACAAAATATCTTTTATTGAAAGAAGATGACTTTCAGGACATTCATAGCTAGAGAGGAGAAGTCAGTGCCTGTCTTCATGCTTCAAAGATAGGCTGAATCTCTTGTTAGGGGCTAAAGCAGCTGATGCCTTTAGGTAGAAGCCAATGTTCATTTACCGTTCTGAAAATTCTAAGGTCCTTAAGAATGATGCTAATTCTACTTTTCCTGGGCTCTATAAATGGAACAACAGAGCCTGGATGACAGTATATCTGCTAACAATGTGGTTTACTGAATATTATTAGCCCATTATTGGAAATTTAAAAAAAATTTCCTTTAGAATATTGCCTTTCATTGATAATATACTTGGTCACCCAAGAGCTCTGATGGAAATGTATGAGTAAATTCATGTTGTTTTCATGTCTACTAACAAAATATCTATTCTGCAGTCCACAGGCCAAGGAGCAATTTTGGCTTTCAAATCTTATTATTTAAGAAATATATTTATTAAGGCTATAGCAACCATAGAAAGTGACTTCTTCTCTGATGGATCTAAGTCAATTAAATCAAAAACATTCTGAAAGTATTTGCCATTCTAGTTACCATTAAGAACATTTGTGATTTATGAAAGGAAGTCAAAATATTAACATGAGTAGGAGTTGAGAACAAGTTTATTCCAACCTTCATGGATAACTTTAAGATGTTCAAGATTTCAGTGGAGGAAATCACTGAAGATGTGATGGAAATAACAATAGAACTAGAATCAGAAGTCGAGCCTACAGATGTCACTGAATTGCTGCATTCTCTTGATAAAAATTTAATGGCTGTAGAGTTGTTTCTAATGATTGAGCAAAGAAAGTGGTTTCTTGAGGTGAAATCTACTCCTGGTGAAGATGCAGCAAACAAGGTTGAAATTACAACATGACAACAAAGGATTTAGACTATAACATACACTTTGTTGATGAAGTAGTGTTAAAGTTTGAGACAAACAACTCCGATTCTGGAAGAAATTTTATTATGGGTCAAATGCTCTTAAATAGCATCACATGTTGCAGATAAATATTTTGTGACAAGAAAAGACAATTGATGTGGCAAATTTATTGTTTTATTTTAAGAAATTGCCAAGACCACCCCAACTTTAAGCAAGTACTACCTTGATCAGCCAAAAGCCATCAACATTAAGGCAAGACCCTCCACACAGAAAAAATATTATGATTAGCTGAAAACTCAGTGATAACTAGTATTACTGGAAATAAAGTATTTTAAAATTAAGGTAAACACATTATCTTTTAGGCATAATGCTATTGTATACTTAGTAAAGTTCAATATATTATAAATATAACTCTTAAAATTGGGAAATTAAAAAAAAATTATGTGACTTACTTTATGCTTTGTTGTTGGGGTCTGGAACTGAACCAGCAATATCTCCAAGGTGTGCCTGTATGGGACATTCTATTAACGATAACAGAATACATATTCTTCTTAAGTGTATATGTACTCCACAATAGACCATATATCAGGCCATGAGACAAGTGTCAAGAAATTTAAAAGGACTAAATAACACAAAATATGTTCTTTGGTCAAAATGGACTTATAGTAAAACTCAATAACCAACATAAATTTGAAAAATTAGCAAATGTAAGAAAAATTAAACAATACACTCCTAAATAACCATCAAAGAACAAATCACTCAGAAATTAGAAAATATTTTAAGATTAACATGAATGTAAACACATCATCTCAAAATTTATATTATGTAGCTAAATGAGTGTTTAGGGAAATTTATAACTATAAATGCCTATATTAAAAAAGAAAGGGGATGCTGACAAGATGGCGACTAGACAGGTTAGACTGTGAGAGTCTCTGCAAAAGGAAGTGTCCATAAAGACTCTCTGCATGAGTAGGCATGTGCTGGTGGGTGAGTGAAAGTCCATCTGAGGGGAGACTCAGGTTCATGCACATGGGTTCCCCCTCTGAAGGTGACTGCAAGCCCCCCATCACCCTGACGTTGGAGACGAGGGCACTCAAAGTTGTCTTCTGTTCATGGGACTTTCTTGAGAAAAGCCTGCCAAGTACAGTTGATTCTCATCACCTGGAACCTGACCCACACCATCACCTATAGAAAATCAGCTGGAGCCTGAGATCTGATCAGTAGAGAGAGAAAATTGGGGAGAGCCTAAGAGGATCCCCATTGCAGGTGAGGAAATGCTGACCACAGCCATTTTTCTCTGTCCCAGGACCAGGCAGAGACCTGCATTGCCCTGCCAAGCACTGTCCAGCTTCACCTGGCCTCCAACTTGGAACCTAAGGTAATCTCATCAAACTGAGAGACAAAAACCTCTCCCCCATGCTGAATCATACACAGACAGGTCAGATCTGAGAAGCAAATTTGACAGGCAACAAGTTGAGTAAGTCCAGATCTGATCCACCCTCCTTCCACAGTAGGTCTGGGGCATCTGACCCAAGCTGTGAGCAACCCTATCAGCCTGCACTGAGAGCTAGAGATCAGAACTGAAAGGACGTTGGACTTACAGAAACAAACTCAGAGCGAGCTTAGTTCCTTGTTTTTATTTTTTTATTTCTATTTGTTTGTCTGTTTGTTTTGCTTATTTTGTTGGGTTTTTGTTTAAGGTTTTTTTCTCTCTTTCTGTTTTTGATAACATTTTCGTGCTTGCTTTGTTTCTGTCATTTTACTCATTTTTTTTCTTTAAGGTTTCTGTTTGTGTATGTGAAGAGTACATCAATAGGGAGGTTTTTGTTGGTTTATGTGTTTGTATGATTGTATGTTTCAGTTTTTTTTTACTCTTTTCTGTCTTTGTATCTCTTTTCATTTGTTAATCAGTACATCTGTCTGTTTTTCTTCTTGTTCTTCTCTCTCTCCACTTTCCTTTTGCTCCCCTCCTTCCTTTTTCCATTCTTTTACTATTTCTTGCCTCATTTTGCTTTCAGGGAGCAACCTATGCCCCCACTGCATGGACAGATTGGAAGGCAGTTGGAAGTGGGTTCCAGAGTGCCCATATACCTGTCCGTGGATACTGGGATCTTCAGATAGATTTTGAATTACGGCTCCCTCTTCAGTTAAATCTCAAAACTGTAAAAAGTACAGTCCTCAATCCACAGCCTAACTTCAGAATAGAGCAAAGCCAGAGGATCCACATAAGGAAGAACAGGAGACTGAGCAGACTGAAGTGAAAGCAACCCCACCATTCCTGAACACCAGAATTAAAGAAGAGGGGAAAATAAAGGTGGGGAGGAGGAAAATCTACACAAATGAAGGGAACCCAAAGGAAGAGTATGGGTCTCACACAGATCCCTGGGTGGTCAGACACTGAGAAAACAGACTTTGGAATGCAAACAATGAAGAGTCCTCAAAATAATTGATCTCAAGCTACAAAGCCAGATATCAAGACATTAATAGAGAGAATAAAAAGAATTGAGGAGAGACAAGAGGAAAATAGGAAGGAGTTGATAACTGAGATAACAGCAGTAAAGAATACTATGAATGAGCCGGGCTCGGTGGCTCAGCCTGTAATCCTGTGCCTTTGGGAGGCTGAGGTGAGTGGATTGCCTGAGCCTGCGGGTTCAAGACCCTCCTGGGCAGTGAGACCTCATCTCTACAATAAATCAAAAAATCAGCCGGGCGTGGTAGCACGCGCCTGTAATGCTGACTACTCGGAAGGCTGAGGTGGAAGGATTGCCGGAGTCCAGCAGGTCGAGGCTGCGGTGGCCGGAAGCGGCCACTGCACTCTAGTCTGAGCAACTGAGTGAGACTCCAACTCAAAAAATAATAAAAAAAAAAGGAATACTGTGAATGAAATAAATAACAAACTGATAAGCATGGAAAGCAGAATTAGCCAAGCAGAAGAAAGAATCTCAGAGCTTGAGGACCAAAATATAGACCTAACCCAAACTGTCAAAAACATAGAAAAGAAGCTTAAAAAGACAGAACAAAACCTTCAAGAGATGTGTGATTATTTAAGAGGCCAAACCTAGGTATAATTGAACTTCCTGAGACAGAAAGAGAGACAGAGACCACCCTGGAACAAACATTCTGTAAAATTATTCAAGAAAACTTCCCTCATTTCATCAGTGATGCAACCATTCAAACACAAGAGATTCAGAGAACCCCTGCAAGACAACAAATGAGAAGACCAACTCCTAGACACATAGTAATTTGCCTAAGCAAAGTCGGTATAAAAGAAAAAATTCTAAAGGCAGCAAGAGAAAAAGATCAGACTACCTACTAGGGAAGACCAATTAGAATAGTAGCTGTTATATCTATAGAAACGCTTCAAGCTAGGAGAGCTTGGAGTCCAATCATCAATGTTCTCAAAGATAAACAATTTCAACCAAGAATAACCTACTGATGAAGTTCAGCTAAACTTCATCAGTGAGGGAAAATTAAAATATTTCCCAGACATTCAATCCCTAAGATCTTGCCCTAAGACCAGTTCTATAAGAAACACTTAAGAAAGTATTAAACACAGAGGAAAGGGAAAAAAAGAATGACAAGGTTCTTCACAAGAGTTCAGGAAAAAGATGGGAAATACACAAGAATCAACCCAAAAATCAAAAGAAAGACTACAAACAAACAGGAGCAACAACTCTAGAAAAACCTCATGACAGGCATAAACTCTCACATTTCAATAATTAACCTGAATGTGAATGGACTAAATGTACCACTGAAAAGACATAGAATGACAAAATGGATAAAATATCATGAGGCAACAATATATTGTCTTCAAGAGACTCATCTCACCAGAAAGGACACTCACAAACTCAAAGTAAGATGATGGAAAGCAAGATTCCAGGCGGATGGAACACAAAAGAAAGCAGAAGTTGCGATCTTAAAATCAGGCAAAATACCCTTTAAGCCATCAAAAATTTAAAAAGATACAGAAGATCACTACATAATGATAAAATGTTCAATCCATAAACAAGAAATATCCATCCTAAACATATATGTACCAAACATAGAAACACCAGCTTTCATAAAGCAGCTTCTAGGCAAATTTAAAAAGGTATTGACTATAACACTATCATAGCTCGGAACTTTAATATCCAACTCACAACTCCACATGGATCATCAAGACAAAAAATCAGCAGGGAGACCCAGAACTTCAATGTGACTCTTAACCAAACAGACTTAATAGATGCCTACAGAACACTCCACCCAATGACCACAGAATATTCATTCTACTTATCACTACATAGAATGTACTCTGAGATTGACCACATCCTTAGCCATAAATTAAGCATAAACAAAATTCATAAGATTGAAATTCTTCCATGCATCATCTCAGACCACAGTGGAATAAAAATAAGTATCAACACCAATAAAGTCCTCTCCAAACCCACAAAGATATGGACACTAAACAGCATGATGCCAAGCAACTCCTGGGTCAACATGGAAATCAAAACAGAGATTAAAAGATAACTGGAAACAAATGAAAATGAAGAAACATCTTACCAAAACCTCTGGGATGCCAAGAAAACAGTAGTAAGAGGGGAATTCATATCTCTACAAACACACATGAAGAAAATGGAAAGATCAAAAGTTAACAGTTTAACAAGTCACCTAAGGAAGCTGGAAAAGCAAGATCACCAAAACCATAACTTCAGCAGAAGAATCCAGATCACCAAAATAAAAACCCAAATGCAGGACATAGAAGACAAAAAGATAATACAAAAAAAAAAATCAATGAAATTAAAAGCTGGTTCTTTGAAAGGATAAACAAAATGATGGTTGCCTAGCTAGACTGACCAAGAAAAAGAGAGAAAATGTCCAAATAATCACAATCAGAAACACAAAAGATGAGGTCACAACTGACCCTGAAGAAGTACAAAAGGCTATCAGAGACTACAATGTACATTTGTATGGAAACAAACTTGAAAACCTAAAGGAAATGGAGGACTTTCTGACATCACACAATCTCCTAAAGTTAAAACAAGATGAAATTAAGACACTAAATAGACCAATAACAATCCAGGAAATCGACTATGTCATAAGAAAACTACCTACCAGAAAAAAAATTTTTAAAAGCCCTGGACCAGATGGCTTTTCAGCAGAATTCTACAAAACATAAGGAAGAACTGATACCAATCCTATTGAAAGTATTCCAGGTGATTGAGAAAGATGGAACTCTCCCCAAATCATTTTATGATGCTAACATCACATTGATACCCAAGTCAGGTAAAGATCCAACAAAGAAAACTACAGGCCAATATCCTTGATGAAGATAGATGCAAAAATTCTCAACAAGATCCTAGCAAACTGGATTCAATAACACTTCTGAAAAATCATCCATAACAACCAAGTAGGCTTTATCCCTGGGATGCAAGGCTGGTTCAACATTTGTAAACCCCAAAACGTGATTAAATACATCAACAGATGCAAAAACAAAAACCACATGATTATATTATTAGATGCAGAAAAAGCTTTTGATAAAATCCAGCACCCCTCTTGATAAAAACCCTCAAAAATCTAGGCATAGATGGAACATACATCAAAAATAGTAGGAGCCATCTACGAGAAACCCATAGCCAGCGTACTGCTAAACAGACAGAAATTGGAACCATTTCCCCTGAAAACTGGAACAAGACAAGAATGCCCACTCTCACCCCTGCTCAACACAGTTTGGAAGTCATAGCTAGAATGATCAGAGAAGAGAAGGTGAACAGGGGAGTAGAAAAAGAGGAAGTCAAGTTATCCTTCTTTGCAGACCACATGATTCTATACCTTGAAAACTCAAGAGAATCTGTCAAAAACCTACTTGCACTGAAAAAGGACTTTGGTAAAGTCTCAGGGTATAAAATAAATGTGCAAAAGACAATCACATTTTTATGCACCAATAATAAACAAACAGAAGCCCAAATAAAAAGCACAATTCCATTGATAATAGCCACAAAAAAATGAAATACCTTGGCATCTTCCTAACCAGAAACATGAAAGACCTTTACAACGAAAACTACAAAACACTGCTCAGAAAAATCAAAGATGACACAAACAAGTGGAAAAATGTTCCATGCTCATGGATTGGAAGAATCAACATTGTTAAGATGTCCATTCTATCTAAGGCAATCTACAGATTTAACGCAATATCCATCAAATTACCAGCAACATTCTTCACAGACCTAGAAACAATACTGGAATTCATATGGAAACATAAATGATCACAAATAGCCAAAACAATCCTCAGCAAAAACAAAAAACAAACAAACAAACAAAAGCAGGAGGTAACACACTCCCAGACTTTAAACTTTATTACAAAGCTACGATAATCAAAACAGCCTGGTATTGGTACAAGAAACAATATACAAGGCATATAGACCAATGGAATAGAACTGAGATTCCAAAAGCAAAACCTCAATTTCTCAACCAACTCAACTTTGACAAAGCCTCCACCACCAACCACTGGGGAGAGGAGAACCTATTCAGCAAATGGTATTGGGAAAACTGGCTGACCACATGCAGAAGATTGAAACAGGACCTCTGTCTATCCCCATACACAAAAATTAACTCCAAATGGATCAGAGACCTAAATGTAAAACCTCAAACCATAAGGACCTTAGAAA
>NW_007246172.1:249187-255843 GCF_000164805.1 Carlito syrichta
CAATACCCATCAAGTTACCAGCAACATTCTTCTCAGACCTAGAAAAGACAACACAGGAATTCATATGGAAACACAAACGACCAAGAATAGCCAGAACTATCCTCAGGAAAAACAACAACAACAACAACAACAAAAAAAAAAAAAACCCCCCCAAAAAACCCAAACAGGGGTGGTATCACATTACCAGACTTCAAACTTTACTATAAAGCTACAATCATCAAAACAGCTTGGTATTGGTATAGGAACAGGTATATAGACCAATGGAATAGAATTGAGATTCCAGAAGCAAAACCTCAATTTCTCAACCATCTCATCTTCGACAAAACCTCCACCACCTACCACTGGGGAGAGGAGGAGAACCTATTCAGTAAATGGGAAAACTGGCTGACCACATGCAGAAGATTGAAACAGGACCTCTGTCTATCCCCATACACAAAAATTAACTCTAAATGGATCAGAGACCTAAATGTAAAACCACAAACTATAAGAACCTTAGAAAATGCAGGAGACACCCTTATGGAAATTGGAACTGGCAACCAATTCCTGATCAAAACCCCAAGTACTCAGGCCATAAGAGATATGAAAGACAAGTGGGACCTCATCAAACTGACTAGCTTCTGCAGACTCAAATAAACCATCAAGAGAGCAGGGAGACAGTCCACAGACTGGGAAAAAAATATTTGCAAACTATATGACTGACAAAGGCCTAACATCTAGGATCTACAAGGAACTCAAACGTGCTGAAAAGATAAAAACAAACAGCCACATGACAAAGTGGGCAAAAGATATGAATAGACAGTTCTCAAAAGAAGATATAAGAGCAGCCAACAGATACATCAAAAAATGTTCAGCCACACTCGTCATCAAAGAAAAGCAAATTAAAATACAATGAGATAACACATAACTCCAGTCAGAATGGCCATCACCAGTAACTCAAATATATCAGATGCTGGAGAGGATGTGATGAAAGGGAACATTTCCACACCATTGGTGGGAGTGTAAACTAGTAAAGCCTCTGTGGAAAACAGTGTGCCGATTCCTAAAAGTCCTATAAATTGACCTTTCATATGACCTTGCAATCCCCCTAACTGGGAATATATCCAGAAGACCTCAAATCACTCTATAAAAAAGATACCTGCACACGTATGTTTATTGTAGCATTGTTCACAATAGCAAGAACATGGAACCAGCCATGCTGCCCATCAAAAGAGGACAGGATAAAAAAAATGTGGTACATATACACAATGGAATATTACGCAGCCATAAAGAAGAACAAATTCATGAAGTTCTCAGCAACCTGGATGGATTTAGAGTCTGTAATATTGAATGGTCTTTCACAGAAACAAAGAACTGAGTATCACATGTTCTCACTTATAAGTGGACCTTGAACAACTATCATAATACTATAAGAAAAGGATTGACAGTAGCCAGTAACTGGGGGTGGGGGGGTTCAAAGGGCATGGAGATGGGATTGGCAGTAGTGGGAATCTGCCTGGGGAAAGGGTTGCACACCTCATCAACAAGGGTACCTACATAATGAATATTTGTATACCTAACCCTAAATTCTACCCCACAATTTTAAAATAAGAAATTTAAAAGTTAAAAAAGAAATAATGTACAAATATAAAAGCATTTTTTGACTTAAAGTAAAAAGAAACATTCTCAAGGAAAAATTTTGTCTTTTATGTTACTAATAAGGGCACTTCCCTGTCCCCCATATATTGAGATATTCTGAAGATTTTCTTGTCAGGTATCAATAAGTAGATCGCAAACAGTCCTTGGTTAAAAATGCATTTGTTCCTGAAGTAAAAGACTCCCCCAATGCAGAAATTTGAATCCAGCATCCACTAAGGACCAAGTTTCAATGAATTTGTTTAATGCCAAAAAATGTATTATTGATCCAACAATAGAATGAGAGATACTTCCAAGTGAATTTAACAACAGTATAATTTTCAAATTTATTTTTAAATAAAATTGCATTATTACTTTAAAAAAAGGAAGATCTGAAATAATCTAACCTTACCCCTTAAGATTCTGAAAAAATGAACACATTATTGCTAAAACAAGCCAAAGGAAGGTATAATAAAAAAGTAAAGTGGATAATAAAAAGTAGAGTGGAAATAATGAGCCAGAAAAATCAATGAAGCAAAAGTTTATTATTTGAAAAGATCAACAAAATTGACAAACCTTTATCTAGTCTTATAAAGATAAAGAGAGATGACTCAACTTACTAAAATAATGAATAAAAAAGAGACCTTACTACCAGATAGATAGATAGAGGCAGACAACCGTTAAAAGAATTTTATGAACAATAGTATGGCAATAAATTTGATAATCTTGATAAAGTTATGGATTTCAAGGAAGACACAAACTACTGAAACTGACTCAAGAATTAATGGAAAATTTGAACATACCTATAACAAGTAAAGAGATTGAATTGGTAATCCAAAAATTTACCATAGTAAAAATACCAGATCTAGATAACTTCTCCGGTGCATTCTATCAAACATTTAAAGAGAGCCGGGGCGGTGGCTCAGCCTGTAATCCCGTGCCTTTGGGAGGGTGAGGTGAGTGGATTGCCTGAGCCCACGGGTCCGAGACCCGCCTGGGCAGCAAGACCTCATCTCTACAATAAATTAAAAAATCAGCCGGGCGTGGTAGCGCATGCCTGTAATTCCGGCTACTTGGAAGGCTGAGGCAGAAGGATCACCAGAGCCCAGCAGGTCGAGGCTGCGGTGGCCGGGAGCGGCCATTGCACTCCAGTCTGGGCGACAGAATGAGACTCCAACTCAAAACAAAAAAAAAAAATTAAAGAAGAATGAGCACTAGATTTTCACATACTCCTGGAAAATAAAAAGTAAAGGAGGAAATATTTCCTAACTCATGAAATTACTGTCTTCTTGACTCATCACAAGAAAATAAAACTATATACCAATATTCCTTATGAATGTAAATGTAAAACCCATCAACAAAATATTAGCAAATAAAATCCAGTAACAGCTAAAAAGGATTGGATACTATATTCAAGTGACTTTATTTTAGGAATGGAAGATTAGTTTCATATCCAAAAATCAGTCAGTGTACATATGAACATCTCAATAGATGCAGGAAAAGCAATAACAAGACTTAAAACCCTTTGTGACAAAAACACTCAACAAAGAAGGAATGAGACATTTCTCATCCTGATAAAGGGCACTGAGAAAAATCTACAGCTAATATCATATTTCATAAGGAAAGACATAAAACTTTCCTCTGAAAATCAGGAACAAGAAAAGAATGTCTGCTCTAACTACTTCTGAAACTCAGGCTTGTGCTGGATATTTCAATCTAAGGAAATAGGTAAGAAAATAACATAAAAGACATCCAGATTAGCAAAGAGGAAGTAAAACTATCGCTATTTGTAGGTAACCTCGTTTTACATAAAGAAATTCCTAAGTAATTCACAAAACAAAATAAAACAAAACAAAAAATAGTAAGAATTAGAGCACATAAACAAGTTCATCAAGGTTGTAGGCTGTAAAACTAATATACAAAAATCAATATTTTCTATATACTTGCAATGAAAAATCTACAAGAATATTAAAAAACAAGTACATTTACAAAATCATCAAACAATAAGGTACTGAGAAATAAATTTTACACAAGAAATTTAAAACTAATACACTGAAAACTACAGAATCACTGAAAGAAATTTAAAAAGTCTTCTTGTCTGATGAGTTGAAAAAGTTAATATCATTTAGATGGCAAATTAATGGACAATCTAAATGCAATTCCTGTAAACATTCAAGATAACTTTCTTTTGTCCAGAAAGTGACAAGCTGATCCTAAAACTCACTTGGAAATTCTAGGTATATAGAAGAGCCAAAAAGTTTTGACAAAGAAATAAAGTTGGAGGGCTCACACTTTCTGATTTCAAAATTTACCACAGAGCTATATTAATCATGACTATCTGTGAGTAGCATAAGGATAGACAAATAAATCAATAGTACACAATTGAGAGTTTAGAAATAGACCCCAAATTGATGGCAACTGATTTTCCACGGGGTGCCAAGACTAATCAATAGGGGCAGGAATAGTCTTTATAACAAATGGTGCTAGGAAAATTTGATAATTTTTCATCCCACCATATACAAGTAGTAACTCAAAATGAATCAGGAATCTAAATCTAAGAGCTAAAACTATTAAACTCTTTAAGAAAGCATATGTGTAAATCTTTGTTATCTTTGATTGGACAATGATTTCTTTGATATGACAATAAAACACAAGCAACAAAGAAAGAGCAAACAAATTTTTCTACATTATGATTCTAAAAATTTGTGTTTTGGGCTGAGAATGGTGACTCATGCCTATAATCCCAGCACTTTGGGAGTCTGAGGCAGGCAGATTGCTTGAGCCCAGGAGTGTGAGACCAAATAAAATTTTAAAAAATTAGCTGGGCATGGTAGCATGCATCTGTAGTTTCAGCTACTTGGAATGCTAAGGTGGAAGGATCTCCTGAGCTTAGGAAGTAGAGGCTGCCATGGGCCACGATTGCCATGATACTGCACTCCAGCCTGGGCAACAGAGTGAGACTCTGACTCAAAAAAAAAAAATGTGTAACACCACCAAAACATAAATGTGAAATTATCTTGTGACATAGTAGCTCCACTTATAGGTATATAACCAAGAGAAATGAAAACTCACGTCCACACAAAACTTTTTACTCGGATGCTCACAGCAGTATTGTTAATAATGGTGAAAAAGTAGAGGTAATTCAAATATTCATCAAATGATGAATGCCATAAATGTGGAATATTTATACAATGTAATATTGTTTAGTCATAAAAAGGAATGAAATACTGACACATGTTATATTGTGGATGTCGCCCAGGCTGGAGTACAGTGCATGCTCATGGCCACTGCAGCCTCGACCTGCTGGATCCTTCCACCTCAGACTTCCAAGTAGCTGGAACTACAGATATGTGCCACCATGCCCAGCTAATTTTTTTAGTTATTGTAGAAATGTGGTCTCAACAAGTTGCCCAGGCTGGTCTCGAACCCGTGGGCTCAGGCAATCCTCTCACCTTGGCCTCCCAAAGTGCTGGGATTATAGGCGTGAACCACTGTACCCGACCAATATATCTGTTTTTAGTAGTCTGTATGCTACCACCTCCACAGGGTATTTCTGATTCCCCCCCTCTTTCAGTTCCTGCTTGTGGTCAAGTTGTTTGTCCTAGTCTAAATGGGATAGATTTCTTCTCTTCTCACTGGGTTGTTCATGGAAAATCCACACTCTTCTTGCTTTCTTATTTAAGGCAAGTCTATTATTTTTCTTTGCTCAGTTTTCTCAGCCACTTATCTATACTCAAGTGACTCACCAACAGGTTTTCATAGAAACAATACACTATTGCAGGAGAAAACCATTCTGGTCTCTTTAAAAGTTAGATGTTGCTGCATTTGGTTGTGATTTTAAATAAATTATTTCTCATCTTTCCTTTAATGGATTTATCTTGACAGCACATAAGTACCCCTATTTGTGAACCTAGAACTGAAAACAATGTGACTGAGGAGTTCTAGAAGGCCAGACCTTAAAGAGAAGTCAGATAGCATTTGTGGTAAGCAGACTGAGAATCCGGGCTTTAGTAGAGGTTGTGAACAAAGCAGGGAAGCTGAACTGCTGCTTCCTGGCACAGAAGTATGCTAAGCATAGGCTTGCTAATTAAAATTTTAAAAATAAATAACTAGAGTTGTTCTGGACACACCGAATTTTTTTGTCTTTGCTTCTTCTTCTATTTTTTTCTTTTCCTCTAAACTTTTTTTTAAAAATCTTTATTTTTAAACAAGTAATCTGACATAAAGGTGTTAAGTTAATTATGAATCACAGCCATAAGTCTATTTTAAAAAAGCAAGTTTTGACCCATTTTTAGCATATAAAATAAAACTTTTAAAAAGTATTTCTTATGCTAGAGTCCCAAGAATAGAAAATATTGTTCCATTCATCACTGTTATAAACAGTGGATATTTCCTTCTTTCTTCTCTCTCTCTCACAGCAAATGATGTAATATGCAAAAAATGGTATGTCTTTTAATTCATATTTCTTTTGGTAATTTTAACCTAATCATCTTTCTTTGTATATATTTATAAATTTTATTTCCTCTTTATGTCAATTGACTGTATCTATCTTATTTGAATTTCCTTCCATTTTCAATATTAATGATGATAAGTATTATCAATTTACAACTTAATTCCAAATGTATGTATATAGAAGTTATTTTTAAATAAATATTTAGAATTTTATTAAATAGCAATCTTTAGTAATTTAGTAAATATTGATAACTTTTCCTAAAATAGATATTAGGTAGTCATTGCAGGCACTATTGGTTCTCAACCCAGATTTCCTCCAAACTTTTTTTACTATTTCTGTGTGACCCTCGTTTGACTTCCATGTGCTTTTGCTTTCAGTGGCATCCATTGGTACTCTCTGCTGGGAAATTACCCTTAGTCAGTCAGAGCCTTCTTGTCGAAATATGCAGAAAACCTAAAATATCCGGGTGTTTTCATTCCTACCAGAGATGCCCTTAGCCTTGACTGACCGGAGTGAAAATATGAAAGCTCAGCTTCCCTTGTTAAGGGTTGGAACAAATTTGGACCTGAGTTACACTTCCATTTCCCCTTTA
>NW_007246172.1:255924-282464 GCF_000164805.1 Carlito syrichta
CCCCCCCCCCCCCCCCCATGGTATACATATACAGTCTTTTGAGGCTCTTCCCTTTTTGGTTCCAGTTTCCTTCACTCCCCAATGAGTTGTCTGTGGGAGAACACTCACATTTTCTGGGTAATCTTATCTATGATAGCAATGCTTTACTGTGAAGAAAAGTAGAAAAATAATGCATTGGAAAGAGGTAAATTGTGGAAAATGTAAAAAATTGATGCTACAAAGAGTTTTTATGTTTTTTTCAGATATGAGAACTAATACAGACTGAGAGAGACTGTGTGGTTTTCTTTCAAGATCTCACAGCCTGGACTAGCACTAATATTTTTATTTGCTACTTACACGGAATCAGCCTAGCACATGATTCTGGAGTCATACTGTTTTGAATGAAGATCCTGGCTCCATTACTTCTGACTCCATGATTGACGGTATTTATCACAACCTTTCTGCTTCAACTACCTCAACTGTAAGACAGAAAGAAGTATTATTTCTGCTTTATTTGGTTAATGTCAATATTAAAGGAAATAATACATACTAAATGATTAGAAGAGTTACTGACGTGATAGTCATTATTGGGGAAAAAACTGCTTAATTTAATATTCTTTATATCATGTGAACTTGAACTAATTAGTTGGTAATGTTATTGCTATCGTATATCACAAGTGATACCATTCACTGGTTATTGCAATTTACATTTCACAAAGTGCTTTGATGTAACTTTCTTTTATTCTCACAAAACCCTTATGTTTCAGAAAAGGAAGTTGAGTCTTCAAATACAATCACCTGTATGTTTTGCAACCTGGTATAATTATCTTTTTCCTGTATCTTAGCTATGTATGATAAAAAGCTACAAAAAAACCTTAAGGACCAAGATACAGAAGGTGAGTGACAACTCCCTTGACAGATCTTCAGACAGACTTATTGATGTAGCTTGGAATATCGATAATGCTAAGTACAGGTCAGATAGGCTACCAAAGCCCAAGGGATGGACAACTGGGTGGCTATGCCCAGATAATTTATTATAGGGCTTATGAGTTCCTCTTGGAAAATAGAAGAAAAGCTGGAATAATCTGACAACCAGACAATTATTTGTATGAGTGATAAGGGACACAATATAGATTTCTACATTTATGAAGCTATCTATGAAGCCAAGCTTGATTAATTTGTAATAAGAGTCAGTAGATGCATCCCATATGACAATTGACTATATGGTCATAAAACATCTATTACAAAAAAAGGCATTGTTATAGGAACCAAGGAGTGAAAATAGTACATTTTCCTCAGATACCCCGTTAAGTCAAATTGAGCTTGCTTTGACATTCAAAATCTGATTAAAACTTTCAATAATAAGCCTAGTAAGAGTACCTGATTGCCTGATTCCCATTGTGTGAAACTGCAGTAACTAAATGTTGAGAATAAATTTTAACTCAGATAGAAACAATATCAAAATGCCATTTTAAATGCTCAGGAAAGCCAAATTCAACTAAATTCCCAAATAACAAATTTGTGTGGAATCACAAGCTGTGTTACATCATATAAATTTCCCTCACCTTCTCCCTATTGTTTGTTATTTGTTTGTTTTATTTTCTTGTTAAATATTTGGCTCATAAAGAATACTTAAAGATGGAACAAGATTATACCAGAATGCTTTACTACCAAATAATAAAATACCATTCAAGACTTTCATGTTAGCTGAGGAAGGGATCTTTCTCACAAACACACAATTACAGGGCTGCCACTTTCTAAGAGAAAAATGCTTTTCTGATTGCCTATTAATAAAAATTCACATAATTTAAGAATAATTCAGACAAGGGTGGTGGGGAGATTTCTTGAGCAACTGAAAAGCTGCAATAGGATAAATATAACTTACAGTTGACTCAATTTTTCAGGTTTGTAATTATGTAATTCTCAATGAATTTTTAATTTTATTAGATTCACATTACTTCACATTTTGTGCATAAATTAAGATTTTATTACTATTTTATGTAGTATTATTTCAAATGTGCATAAAATCCACTCATGCTTTATTAGGTTAATGTAGTGAGCATTCAACCACAGAAGGCATCTCTTAGGGGGGAATCAAGTTCTTCTCCTCTGTCCTTGTTCCTTCTTTTCCTGCCACATAAGAGAAGGAGATTTTTATAGTTAAAGGACAAATTTAGTTAAGGACAGTATGCTGTATATCAAAGAGAAGGAGCAGAAAAGCATCTGATTTTGCTAACTGGATATTTAATGGTGCCACCCCTGAGAAAATGGATCCTGAAAAAGGACCTCATTTGTGGAGAAGTTCATGAATTTGGTTTGGGGCATATTGAGTTGGACAGTCCCGTGAAATAAAATAGTAGGATTTTGAATACACAAGTTTGTGGCTCACAGAAAAGGTAAAAGTGTATATAAACAAAAATTGCCAAATTAATGTTTTGTATTGTTATACTTTAAAATGTGTCCCTTGAAAAATAAAGGAATAAAATTCTAAACATGCCTGTTCTCTATAAATATCCAAGATCCATGTGAAAATCTCTCTTAATATAAATCAAATACAACTTGACAGAATAGGAAACAAATAGACTTCAGTGGGACACAATTCACTTTCAAATTCTTAGGGATTTGGAGGTCTCAGGAGACAGATTATTTCCTGTATGAAGATAATGTACGATACATACAATTCATTCACAGGCATTGCATTCATGTTGCACTATAGAAAAAAGTCCGAGGCATAAAACAAATTCTTATCAAGTATACCCTGAGCTATATGGAAAACAAAAATAAAACTAAAGATTTTTCTCTGATCAAAAATGTTATTTTTATAGTTTAAATTAGATCCTGCCTATAGAAAATTTGGGATATTTGAAGACTGCATTACACCTTGTACTCATATATTTGGGGGAGCTGAAATTATACTTTAAATTATTTTATTTCTAAACATGACTTTGCCAAAAGAGAAAGTTACACTGTGTCAACAATTTCTAACTTTTATATAACAGTCATGATGATAGTTAATGTTTCCTAAATGATATCTATTTAAATCAGTCACTTCTCATCCTAATTCTGTATCTGTGTATATGTGTGTGTTTTGTTTAAAACCTGTATTAACATAAAACCAATTCATTTCTTATCGATGTATGATGGCTACTCAGCCCTTCCTAATTCTGATTATTTTTCTAACATTAACCCTGTTCTCTACCAAGTGATTTAGAAGCGTAAACCTAGAAATCTAGATTCTGATTATGACCATTTGCAAACGTAGTAACTTTGATAGTGGGACCCAGTGCACTAAATCAAAGCACAGAAGAGCAAGTATTTGCTTGACTGAACAGAGAGTTTATAAATGCTACATAATCACAGTGCCAAAAGACACAGATAAATGATTCAGTGTAAGCCAAATGTTATGTTTTGGTTTGTCTTGAATATAAAAGCATGTCTGGAAAAGTCAGAGAAATCTGCTGGAAATAACTTTAAACAAAAGAGTGAGCTTGAATCCCAGTTCTGTGTCACATTCAGTGTGAAGTTGTAGATAAATAGCTAGCAAGTTTGTGAATTTAAGATTATCATCTGTAAAAGAGGATAACAATGCTTTTCCACATGATCATTGAGAAGACCTAATGTGATAATGCCTATTAATAACATACGTACCCTTTTGCATGTTGCTTGAAGATGAATGCCATGAAAATAATGGTTTCAGGATATAAAATGTGACAAATATAAGTAAGTCATCCTGTGGTGGGTGGAGAAATAGGGTCACAATGACCATTACAAAGTGAACAACTACTCAGTCTTCTGGAACTGTATCTCGTATCTCCTTTTAAATTCTTATCCAGAGCAATGTGTCACATACATTTAGACATGTGTCATCTTAAATTAAAGTGAGGTGCTGTTGCCTCCTTTGGTTGAAGGTGCAGAAGCTATCAAAGTAGCTTCCTCTTTAGGGCAACCCAATTCTGTAGGCATTCTTGTCCTTCATCCACAGAAAATTGTACGGAAATCTTCTAGTGGCTGTTTTACCATGGATTTCTTTGTCTGTCCAAAACTGTCTTTGGAGGAAGTCTGTGTATTTTGACTCACTCATTCTTCTAGTCTCAGTCCCTTTTGTAACTGGACAGCAGTCAGTTTCTGCTTCAACGTAATGGCACATATATAAGGTATTCATACCCATACTGAAAATGTCTAATTATAATATACTTAGCTATAAGCACTTTTTATATGCTTATAAAAAGTGTCCTTGCTGCAACAAGAGCATGTTCTCTCCTCAAGCATTAACTGTCATTCTTCAGAAGAGAGATAGCCAATATTTCCTCCCTTTGCCCTATAGCAAGAGTGGGAGAGGAAGGCTGAGTTGTGAGTTGTTGGGTCTATAGTTTAGGAATTTTTTTTTTTAGGTTCCTCTCTTCTTCCTGATATACAAACCAAGGGTAAATTTGTCCAGAATTGAACCCTATATTTTTTGTCTGGAATTCATTGTACTTCCTTCTTCTCCTTGACTATGAATAATGTATAGGTAAGTCTTGGACTCAATTGCAGACAAGTTTTTATTTTCTGATTTTTATCCCTTTGTATTGCCCCTACTTACTTAAGTCGTTAAGCCAAACAATCCCACAATACACAATGAGTCTGAGAGCAGAATAAGCAAACTGAGCTCCTCTTTTGCTTCATAAGACATAAAGGTCTAAGAATCCTTTCCCTTTCTCTCCACTTTTGTCTTTGCTTCTCCTAAAGTCTATCTCTGGACCCTTTGATTTTATTTTCTTATATGTTTAGTCCCACATTTGTAGATGAAGTTGTTCACTGCTCTTCTTTTCCTTCTTCCTCTCCTTCTTCTCCTCCTCCTCCTCCCCCTTCCCTTCCCCTCCTCCTCCATCCTCCTCCTCCTCCTCCTCCTCCTCCTCTTCCTCCTTCTTCTTCTTCTTTGCTATCCTTACTGCCTCTTTACACTTCTTACCTCTTTTAGTTGGGCATGCTAAGATACTATTGAATTCTTGCTTCTTTATCCTTGTTCTAATAGTCTATTTCACCTATTTCTTCTATGGTGCTCCATTTTATTTTTTAGAAGTAGGCAGGGAATAAATAATAAAACATTTACTTTATACTTCAAATACTTGAGCCATAAACACTCATTCACATTTCTATATAACTGTCTCAGACTCTACCAATCAACGTGTAAAAACAGAAAGATCACTACCTTAAAGAATGAAAAGGTTAGAGAATGGAATCTTCATAATATCACTCGCTTTTGCCTGCTGAGTTCAAAGGACTGTTATTGTTTTGAATGAAACAACTTACAGTCAGATCTTTCCATTCAGGCCAGAGAGGAAAAAATGATGTTTTTTTTTGTATAACAAAACTCATGACAAGGAAACAATAAAAAAACCCACAGAATTTATCATATGGTAATACATCTGTATATAGTGTATGCATGTAACTAAACATTATCAATTGGGAGTTGTTGAGGAAAACCATATTTCACTTGAATTCTAAAACTTTTAAGTAATGGAAGAATTTCAAAAAACTCAATTTTATCATTTTAAGTACATTCAGTAACACAAACTACTGGTAAATTACTGCCCAACTGTTTTCTTGCCAGACATGATTTAATAACTAAAGTATTCCTTATACTTAAATTTATTTTAATGGCCAGGAAGATGAATAAGACAGGATATTTTCCTCAAACAGCTTGTAGTACAGAAAGCAAATAGACAAAATTGGACACAGGCACATCAACAGGTACAAAAGTCTGAAAAACTGACACCAGTGAGGAGCAGATGGAGGTCTGGGAAGAGCCCAAGAAGAGAGACTAGATCCTTGAGCTTAGTGTGTGAGGCACAGTCCTTGCACATACGTGCTTTATTTCAGTCAAAACCTTATGTTATTTATGAGTGCCATGGGAAGTTTTAGGAAACAGTCAGAAGGAGCCTTAGAATCTTCTGAGCTTTGAAAATCCTCATTTTAAAGATGAGAAAAATTTTGGAATGAGGCTTGGAAATCGAGAAGGGTGATAAGGATGGAAGAAAGTATTTGTAATGGATAAAAGAACTCAAACATAAATCAGCAAAGAAATAATGGTGGGAATTATTAGATCTTTGAGGAAACAGGTCTCATTGGAATAGTTGTATTTTGAACAACTGTTATATTTTAAAACTTTGACATTGGGGACTTCCTGTGTCTCTTCATTCATTTTTGTAATCCAACATGAACGATTTCAGTGAACTGAATGAAATGAACTACCAGTAATTTTATGTTAAAGAGGATTGGTTGAAAAGGTTTGCTGAAACCACAGTGAGAAATTGTAATATCTGACTTAGATTTTCAGTATTGCCAGGCCTTTGGCCTCTGGTCTTATGTGGCATCAGCTATTATCACATCCTGCAGATGACTCATATTGGCTCTTCCTGAACTGGTACAACCTGGGTTTTGAGAAAGACAATTGAAAATATTCAATCAGAAGTAGTAATTGGACATCCACCATGTGTCGGGTGTTTGGCTAGATGCTAGGCTAAAGCCAGTCAAAATAATAATTAAAATAATTTCTGTATTTAACTTGCATCTGTCAGAAAATATTATCTGTATTAAAATAAACTCAGCAACACTCCTCTCTTTTCACTTCTTCACAAATTCTTCTCACCTAAGGCTGCTTGAGAGCCAATTACTCAGCAGCACCCAGACCTCCACCCCATCCCTGCATCACCCCATCATTGCATCATCAGTTGTTTTTTATTCCTACCTCTCTCTCCCAACCCTTCCAGTGCTGTACCAGGTCTTTCAACTTTGTCTCCTCTTTCAATTTATTTTTCCTTTTCTCAAGTCCCACTCTTCTCTGCTCATTTTTTTGATCTATATCAAAGTTCTAAACTCCATTTCTGCAGAAAGTCATACATCTTAGCGGGGGGTGAAGGCAAAAATCAAGTTGGCAAAAAGAACCTTGTCCTAAGGGATTGGGAGGATCATAGAGGGGTCAAGAGTATTACAGTTCCCTCCTTTCCTTTTTTATATCCTCATTTTCTTCCATCTCGTATGTTTTACCACATCATAATATTCTCTTGCTCAATGTTTGTTTGTTTGTTTGTTTGTTTGTTTATTGAGTTGGAGTCTCACTCTTGTCAACCAGGTTGGAGTGCAGTGGCACACTCATGCTCATGACCACTGCAGCCTTGACCTGCTGGACACAGGCGGTCCTTCTGTCTCAGCCATCCAAGTAGCTGGAACTACAGACGCACGCCACCACACCCGGCTATGTTTGTGATTTATTGTAGAGACGAGGTCTCACCAAGTTTCTCAGGCTGGTCTTGAACCCCCAGACTCAGATAATCCTCTCGCCTCAGTCTTCCAAAGTGCTGGGATTCCAGCACCTGGCCTCTCTTGCTCAATCTTTGTTTCTGCCAGTCTCTTAGTCTCTCTCTCTCTCTCTCTCTCTCTCTCTCTTAGTCTCAATCTCTCTCTCTCTCTCTCTTAGTCTCAATCTCTCTCTCTCTCTCTCTCTCAGTCTCAATCTCTCTCTCTCTCTTAGTCTCAATCTCTCTCTCTCTCTCTCTCTCTCAGTCTCAATCTCTCTCTCTCTCTTACACACACACACACGCGCACACACACACACACACGCTATAATGTGGCTCCTACAAGTTATAATTATTTCTATGATGGCACATCTTGCAGGAATGGAAATATTCTTAGGTAACTTTGAAGATACAACCAGATGCAGACTGTTTAGGATCTTCTAAATGGATTTTCTTACAAATTAAAGTTAGTGAATGGATAGTTTCCTGGAGAAGAAATACAATGTTATTATCTGGCCCACTGAGAATCTCTGTGCATTAACTCACTGTAGGTTATATGCTCACCAGAATGACAACCCTCCCAGTTTCTGGCTGCCACTAGATGTCCCTCCTAGCGAATACTGAAATGCCACACTTTCTATTTTTCCTGGGGTCTCCGAAGTGTAAATAGGTAATGCTCAGGTGTGCCTGCTAAGCCCTATTACAGTGTTGGCAAATTAGAGCGGGTTATTTTCAAGATGGTAGTGATTCTGCTTCTGGTTGGCTGGCTGGCTGGCTCTGATGGGGATTTAGGAAACTGTTTATTCACACTGAATCAGGCATGGCTTCTTGGTGGTGTTTCAGAAATGTGTTTTAGCTGCCATACCCAGCCATATTGTGTATTGTGTCCTTGCAATGCCTCACGTCTGAACTTCACTACTCTACTGTCTAGCAATCATATCTTCCTTTGTCCTATGCCTGGCATGATTTCATCAACAGTGAAACCATGAGGCTCTCCAGAGTAATAATATCCTCCAATAGAATTTATTCAATGCTGTGACAGACGCACACTGTGATGACCCCTGAGGAGTCACACCCTTGTATAATTCTCTCCACTTGTGTGATGTAGAAACTGTGACTGCCTCTAATCAATACAATATGGCAACGGTGATGTGATGTCAATTTCATGGTTATGTTATATGGCAAAGATGAAAGTATTTTTCAAGTGTAATTAAAATTTCTAATTTGTTGATTTTGAATTAATAAGTAGGAGATTATCTGGGTGGGCCTGACCTAATCAAATGAACCCCTTTAAAAAGGGTCTAGACCTTCTATGAAGTTAGAGGCTCCAATTAGCAGATGTTCTCATTCTATTGTCTCTCTCCCTCCCTTTCTTTCTCCCTCACTGGCTTTAGAGAGTCAAGTTGCCATGAATACTTCAGTTGTAAGAACCTGAAGTCTACCAACAATCTGAGCAAGTTTAGAGTTGGATCCTTCCCCAGTAAGACCTCCAAATGGAAACACAGTGTGGGCAACACCTTGATCTGAACTTTGTACAATTCTGAACTCAAGAACGCAGTTAACCTGAGACTTGACTCCTGAACCACAGAATTTGTGAGATAAGAAATAAGGACTATTTTAAGTCTCTAAATTTGTAGTAATTAGTCATATAGAAAGTAATATAACAATGATATTACATGCATTCCACCATGTTCAATTTAGCTGCTAATGCATACCCAGGAGTCTTTATTCTGTACCTCATCCAAGTGTTATGTCCTCCTCCTATTTTTCCAGTCTAAGTGCATGCTTACCCTTGTTTTGTCATAAAGCTATTTTTAGGCATGGAAATTCCAACACTATCATGCATTCATTTCAGTATTCTTCAAAGAAATATTGGTTATGTTGTTGCTTAAATGTTTTGTATATAATAAATAATATTTCTTTATCTCTGAGATTCTGTTGTTTTCCTATGGATTAAAAAACTTTTTGTATTTTTGGCAATAATACCAAATTCCTACAATAAAACTGTTGCTATTCTTCATAACATTTTAGGTTGGCTATTCCAGTCTTTCTCCAAATTGTGGCTAAGGCTTAGGTTTACTTGTTCTGTGACCACCTGTCTGTGCTCATCTCAGGTAGGCAGCAGGAGTGTAAGAAGGCAGGAGGACACAGGGGTGTCTCATAACATCTTCACTCAGAAGTGGCACAAGGTCACTGTTGCCCACTTTCCATTTCTCAGAGCAAGTACCTGTCCAAACTCAAAGAAAGCAGAGAAAAAAGTATATTCCATCCCAAAGATATAGGAACAGGAAAGAACTTATTTGTTGATAATACAATTCATTGCACTCTGTGCCTGTGGTATCAAGGTCATGTTTCAGCTCTTGACCTGCTATGTATCTATCACTGGTGTCATAACTTTAAGTTTATAAGTTTATATGATGATAAATCTGTATCATCATCATTCAAGAGTCTGTTTAACTGATAGATCATCTGGTCTTGATCATGGAAGCAAAACAAGCATCTTTTAAATTTTTATTTTATTTTATTTTGAGTGTGTGTGGGGGGGGTTCTCACTCTGTCACCCAGACTGGACTTTAGTGGCACAATCACAGCCTCCACCTCCTGAGCTCAAGTCATCCTTCTACCTCAGCCTCCCAAGTAGCTGGGAGTACAGATGAGCATCACCATACCCAGCTAATTTTTTTTTTTTTTTGGTAGAAATGAGGTCTTGCTTTGCTGCCCAGGTTGGTCTCAAATCCTGGACTCAAGCAATCCTCCCTCATCAGCCTCCCAAAGTGCTGAAATGACAAGTGTGAACCACCATGCTCAGCCAAAAATGAACATCTTTAACAATTAAAGTAGGCCAGACCATCTCTTGCTATTCATGTGATATAAGTCAGTATCTGTGGAAGTTAAGGGAAAAATAAAACAAATGACAAACTTCAATTTTGTATTTCATGATGGATAAATACTTGGCTGAGTTTTGTTCAAGTGTGAGATTATGCATATGTTTGTGGTTTTTTGTGTGAAAAATTTAATAATTGAATAGCATGAAGACCTTACTAGGATATCAACCTCTCAAGAACTCTTCAACGTTCTTATATAATTCCTGATTTAATAGACACTTTTTCATCAGCTCCATTTCTCCAATAGGTTGGCAGTCAGGAACAAAATAAACATTTGACACATTTTAGTGATGACTTTTATCGTGATTGAGAATAGCTGGGTGTTGGAACTGAAATCCAAAATCCTAGATGATAACCCTCTACAACAGGAATAACCCAATCCCCAGGCCACAGACTGGTCTGTTGCTTGTTAGGAACTGGGCTTCAGAGACTGGAAGCAAATAGCGATACAGCTGCCTAATTATTTTAGTTGATTTGGGAATTAGGGAAATCTGTGAATACACTCATGTTCTGAGTTTTTATTCATAGCAGGAGGTGAGTGCTGGGCAAGTGAGCAAAGCTTCATCTGTATTTACAGCTGTTCCCCATTGCTCACATTACCACCTGAGCTCCGTCTCCTGTCAGATCAGTGACGGCTTTAGATTATCATAGGAGTGTGAACCCTATCGTGAACTGTGCATGCAAGAGATCTAGGTTGCACACTCCTTAAGAGAATCTAATGACTGATGATCTGAGGTGGAAGTGAGGCAATGATGCTAGCACTGAGGAGTGGCTGCAAATATGGATTAACATTAGCAGTGAGGTTTGACTATGCCCCCAACCCCTGGTCCATGGAATAATTGTCTTCCACAAAACCAGTCCCTGATGCCAAAGAGGTTGGGAACCGCTGCTCTAACATATTTTCCCAAAAGCCAAAAAATGATTCAGTCCCAGAATGATGTTGTTTTAAAGAAACACAGTTTTCCAGTCAAAGGTACTTAAAGAAGCATCCAATTATTTACTGTTGCTTCTCAAAGAACATCAGGGGGTTTTCCTATATTAACATTGATCACAAAAATTTTATAAAATCATTTTTCCATCTACTTTATGGACCCCTCCCCAGATGTTCTTGCTCAATTTGCTTCAACTTGTAGTATACCTGCTTGTCTACATACTCATGCCCTGCCATTTCTTGTCTTTTCTTATAAGAAATAGCATCTTTACCCTTGAGGAAGGGAAGAGATTGGTAGTAAATATGGCTACAGGTACATAATTCTTTTTGTTGATTTGAGAAGTTAGAGAAATCTGTGAACACTCTCATGTTCATAGTTTTTACTCCTAAGCACAGAGTCTTAAGGCCTAATTGGTCATTTCTCAAAATCTCTGAAAGCAAAGTTTGGAAGATAAAGTTATCCTAATTAGATTACCATTGTGTATCGAAATGTGCTCTTCCACATATCAGATAAGAAAATTGACGCTTAAGTACTATTGTTGACACAGTGATCAAATGTAGAGACATCAACTACGACATTATCTGTTTGGTATGCTCTAAAGAAACTTCCAGTATATATTCAGAGTTAATATCATCTCAGTACAACTTCTACCCCAAAATCCTAAAAATGTCTCTTAAGAATGTATTGCTAAATTATCTTCTATCTGATGGTCCCTTAAATACTTGAAGATTACTCATTCCTATTATTTGACCATATAAGTATCATTTCAAATGCTCTCAGGTAACATGGACTCAAGTTCTCATTACCCTGGTAGTCCTACCCCAAGGTGATATGTATTTGTAACTTTCATTGTGCGTACTTGCCTCTGGTGAGTTGACAAGCAACATGTAGAAGAAGACCCATTAAATCTCCTTCCCTGTATACAATAATCACAGTAACTCAGTTTCAACTTCAATAGCATTTTGAAAGGGAGAAAAGCCTGGTGCTGTAAGAACTACAACATGGAGTTAAATTATTTGGATACGTAGCCAGATTCAGTCACTTGCTAGATGGTTTCTTCATCAATGAATATATATATATATATATATATATATATGATGCCAGTTTTATGGGTTTTTTGCAAGATTCCAATGAGATAATACATACAAAGAATATTCATAATGTCTGGAACAAGATATAAAGGCTCAGTTAATATAAATTCTTTTTTTTTTTGAGTTGGAGTCTCACTGTCACCCAGACTGGAGTGCAGTGGCCGCTCCTGGCCACCGCAGCCTTGACTTGCTGGGCTCTGGCAGTCCTTCCACCTCAGCCTTCCGAGTAGCCAGAACTACAGGCACGCGCTACCACGCTCGGCTAATTTTTTGATTTATTTTAGAGATGAAGTCTCGCCTGCCCAGGCGGGTCTCGAACCCGTGGGCTCAGGCAATCCACTCACCTCAGCCTCCCAAAGGCGTGGGATTACAGGCTGAGCCACCGAGCCCAGCTATAAATTATTATTATTACTGTTACTCTGAAAGTCTCATTTTAGAACTCATAATAACTAAATTTTCCAGCCTCAAAAATTGCATTCAACATTTTAAAATTTACTGTTATTGTCTCTTTATCAATTTGTTCATGGTTAATTCTACCCATTCAGTGAATCCCATTGTCAAATTAAACATAGACTACTTGCCACAATACCCTCAATAGCAAAGAAATCAACTCAGACCTGGAGATTATCCTTGAATACTAGATCTCTTTGAATAAAACTTGCTCCCTTTGAATAAATATCATAAAAAATAGTAGCAGCAATAGGAACACCAATTACTGTTTGTTGTTTTTTTGTGTGTGTGCGCCAGGCATTGAGTTAAAACTTATACAAACACATAAACACATCTCAAATACACCACACATACACTCATATTATTTTGCTTCTGGTTTTTCCATCAATAATTAAAGAACAACAATCATGACAATGATAGTAATAGCAGCAGCTGCTACTCTCCCTTAGTCACAGAGACATTAGTGGAATAAAGAGACATTATCTGAATGTGTCTTTTCCAGGACCTGCTACATTTTCCAGCAGTATTTGCATTCACAATTGGGACTGTTACAGAGGCATTTTCTTTCCCACTGAAAACTTCCCCACAAGATCATTCCAAATATCAGCACAGCTTCCTTTTGGAAACTAACATCACAACTCTCAACATTTTGATATAATTTTAATACTAAGAAAATGCTTTCGTAAACATCATCTCATTTAAGCCTCATGAAAATCCTACAGCAAAGAACTCTTAAAGAGCTTGACAACACTTGTAGCAAAGCTTGCAAAGCAAATTAGGGTGATGGAATTAAGGCTTGCATCCACAGAATCTCTAGTCTCTCTCATTCCCCTAAACAAAGATGCCTTCTGAGAACCTTCACCTGGGAGTCAGGATGCCTAAATAGGAATCCTGGTTCCAATACTCATCCTGTGTATGGACTTGGGAAAGTCACATGACCCCTCTCACTATTGCTTCCTCTCTGGAAATGGTCAAAATAATTCCCCTCTTATAGAGTTGGTGTTCAGCAAGATAGTATGGATAAAAGCACTCTGTAAACTTGCATGTGTTTAACATAGGTTCATCACACAAATATGATGTGTGAGCGTAACGTTTTACATAAATTTCAAACTAATCTCCATGCTGTCAGAATGACGGCTATTATATAATTACTGCTTTCAACAATTTGAGTCACCATTTCCAAGTGTGTGTTTAATAAAAACATAAAGAAAATTTCTAGCCATTGGTAAATAAGTACTGACTTTATTTTTCAGGCTGGGAAAGTTTTTCTAGCATCTCTTTAAGAAATATGTAAAGGTGCATAGTTCAGGTAGGTGACTAGTGCTATTCCGTATTTTCTTGATGTTCTACCCAAGCTTAATAATGCATTTTGTCCATTTAAACCTCTTTTATATTTTTGAAGACATGAGTATAAAAAATGTAAATAGTACCCACCACCCTCACTTGTGTATATTGTACCCAATAGGGTGGTGGGAACTCTTAAAGCCAGGACAAAAGACAATTTGTATCCCCAAAAGTTGTTGAAATTTAAAAAATAATAATAATGTAATGTATTTGAAAAAATAAAAAAGTAAACATCGAATATATATAAATTGGTTTTAAATTATAGTTACAATATATTTTATATTAAAATTACTATTATTTTAAAGATTACTTCTTGGTTTAATAGTCCTTGCTTGGGAAACTCAGACATAAAACAGAAGTTGACATGTATCTTCTTCTGTAAAATTACTTGACTCATTTATTTAAAAAAGCTTTATACACTGGAAAAAAGATCTGAGCATCAACCAAGTGGAGTAATAGTTTTGGTCAAGTAGTTTATCAAGAATATAATAAATAAACTAAAAAACATTTTTAAAGTGCTTTACAATTTTCAAAGTGCTTTCATTACACACAAATACATAGACACAAAATATAAATATCAGGGAAAAATTATAAAATTTCACAGTGTATGCCATAGATGGCAGTGCCATTCATAAAATGCCTAAGATTTGTCTGTTGTACATCTTGCTCCCTAAATCACAGTAAATGAGGCAAAACTTTAAATAATGCTCACTGATCCACTAATCTCTTTAAAGTTTGTAAGGCAGGATTTTAAAACATATTGCAATAACAACCATCAGTTACAGCTAACTGGATATTACTGAGCAAAAAAAAAAAAGTGTTTACTATTCACTTTTCCAGGTCTTTCTCTTTTTTTAACAAATCAATTTATCTTCTTCCAGTATAATCTATTCCGTGGAATTAGAGTGAGTCAGTTTCAAGCAGATTACAGTGTTAGCAGAAGAGTTAGCAAAAAGTCAGCACACACACCAACGTGTGCTTAAAATTGATATAATGTAACAGATTATATAGCATAATAAGACAGAAAAACAATAGCTTTAAATAAATTGAGGAGTGAAAAAAGTCTTCAAAAGAGCTATCCTGCTTTATTTCTGTTAAAATGCTGACATCTTCTCTCATTTCATAAATATTTTCCTGGCAATTCTCACACTATTTGAAGCTAACATCATTGCCGTCTCATTCTTCTTTCCCCCTGAGACTTCTGAATCAAGAAGGCTTCTTGCTGGCTGTCTCTTGCAGCCTCAGAGTTTACTCATTCTCCAACTCCTTTGCAATCTAACTTCCACTCTTCTTATCTCATTAAAATCCCTAGCTCTTTATTTGGCCACAAAATGTTCCTTTAGGCCAAAGATAATGATCTATTTCCCATTCTCTTCCCTCTTTGATCTGTACAGAGTTCTAATTTATTTTCCATTTTTTCTTGCTTAGAATTCTCTACTCCCTCAGCTTCCTTAGCACTACCGTCTCCTTACACTCCTACCATCTTTTGATATACTCCTTCTAGGCTTTCTGGACTGGTCCCTATTCCTCAAATATATGACTTCATCAAAAATCAATTTTCAACTTTCTGCTTCTGAAAGTCTATACATACTTCCTTCCAGATTTCAGTCATCTATTCAGTTTTTCACTAGACAAAGTTGCCATAAAAGAGTTTTGTTATCAAATTACCACCTCCTGATTATATATTTTTCAAATTTAAATATTTTACTCTCACTTCTTGCCTGAGTACCAAGGTACTCCATCCCTGGAATCACCACTGTAGATTCATACTCAAAATATACCTAAAAATGAATTTATCCTCTTTCCTGTAACTTGACTAATCCTCATAACTTCTCTGTTCTCTTTCCAATATGATGCTGTTCCTGTCACTCAAACCTAGTGCACTGGAGTCATCTGTCTATTTCTTCTTACATTACCAACAAATATAAGTAGTTAGTAAGCACTATCAGTTGTTTCTGAATCATAGCTGTGGCATCTATTCCTTCCTTGTCAATATTAGTGCTATTCCTCTCTTCAGATTTCCTCATATTGTCAGAGCAATTAAACCATCTTATGATATTCAGTGGTTGTTCCCAAACTCTGCTCATCCCCTCATCTCTAACTCACTTTATTCTTTATTGCTAGAACCATCCAAATAAATACTAATTAGAATCATCTTCCTTGGATCCTAAATGACTCTCCACTGTATAAATAATTATAGATTTGGGGGGCCCTCTACAGGCCTGCCTCAGTGTACTCTCCCAGACTTATTTCCAATGTTTGCTTTACACGGACTTGAAACATTGAAGACATTCTAGATCTTACCATTAAAACCTCAGTCTCAGGCCCTTTACACATACTAAGTCCCATATTTGGAATATGACTTCTTCTCCTCCACTTTATTGATCATACTATTCTATCAAGATTTATAAATTTGTCTTTTATCAACTAGTATATCACTTTTGTTAACCTGTACATCATCCTTTCCATTATACAAGAGCCCTTGATTCTATCCCATAATTGATATCATGCATCACTTATTATCGTCACCATTTACCTAGTACTGTATCCATAGATTCTCAAACAATTCTTATATTTCAATCATGAAAGGTGGAATATAGAAAATATGGAGAATGTGATAGACTAGAAGAAGGATAAAATAGTAGCCCAATCTCCCAGAAACAAATACACCAAAATTGGTAAGTACTGTCTTCAATTTTTCCATTCTGTTTAATTCCACTATGCTTTCAAACCATATAATTATGGCACTATCTCCAATTGGATCTTAAAGCTCTTAAATGCTGGCCTGAGTTATATTACCTTTGTTTCATTAGTTCCTGACATATAGAAAACACTTAATAAGTGTTCATTAATATTGAATATTGAAGGAAAATTACACACATAGCCATAATTAAAATTATATACTTATTTGCATTTTGATCTGTATTTTTAAAAAGTTTATAGAGGGATTGGCAATAGCAGGATACTTCCAGGGTAGAGGATGGGAGACACAATGTCAATAAGAGTACCTGATCTCAAACCAGGCAAACTGGGGATATAACAGAGGCCCAAACTTTACCTGCATGATAGCCACTTGTGTACCTAATCCTTACTTGTACTCCACATCTTTAAAAAAAGTTTGTAACAATTGTCTGTACATCTCATTATGACAGGGTATATCAGATTTGTTCAGTACTGCCTACCTAACACCTACTACAGTATTTGAAACAGAATAAATTTGTTGAATAAATGAATATATTAAAATCATGTTACAGGGGCATGTACTATAGGATTATATGGAAAACTCTTGTATATTTTCCATTTGTATAGAATTATCTCATACAGTCTTTAAATGTATATTGTCAGTTGATATAGTATATAGTTGATGTTGTTTTGTATATAATAGTAAATCTTGTTACAACCAACATTTTGGTTATAAGAGAAGAAAAAGAAGAAAATAAGTAAAATTTCCACTTTGGGACCTTCAACTTATGAAACAAAACCTATCAAGTGATTAATTGATTAGCTAGGCATTGAGAAGGATGGGATTAATTGCATATAGTTTATCAATAGACATATGTCAAAAGTATATACATAAACTATAGTGAAAATAATTATTTACATTCAATTCAGTTTAAAATAGTAGAAATAATTGTGAATTGTGAAATGGAAGAAATTCATATCTAGCAAAAGTACATCCCAGCCTTTGTGTTAACAAGCCTTCTGTGATCCTCATTGTCCTGGATTATGCAATAGTTATGTCACCCAAACTTCCTTCCATGTTGTTTATCTCTTCCAAGAGAATGACCATAATCCAGGAATAATCATGTGAAGTTTGTCAGTAAGCTGCAGTTGAGGGGTACAACACTGAATGTAAAGAGTGAGTGGTTAATACTCTGTTGGTTTTATTTTCTCATGGTCATTTAATTCATTCACTCATTGTGGTCATCATCTCCTGGAATTCATTTTTGGATTTTTTCTTCCTCTTTATTGCTGGTGAAAGGGGACTGTAGAAACTACTTAGCTTCATTTAAAACCTTAAGATTTTCCATACTAGATAAAATGAGACTTTAATGTGCACAAAAAGGTAATATACTTTGTGAGGACAAATTCAGAAGTTATCCCAGTGGCCTTTTATCCCATTGGTCTGGCATTATCCTCTATATATGCATTTTCTTCTGGCCATCTCATGTCTCTGGTCTACCTATGGCTGTAGGGGTTGGCTCAGCTGTTTGAGGATTAATTTGGGAGTTCAAATTCCTGAGAATTCACTATTTGCCACACTCCACTAGAGAAAAGACTATCATGAGGTACTAATGGGATGAGAGCAGCGAGTGTAGGAAAACAGATGTCTGACTTCATCAGGCTTATTCGTGTGGGTGTCTGGGTGCATGTAATTGCACCTGTCAAAGAGGCTTGAAAACTGCCTATTATTTGATGCACATACCTCAGAACAGTGAGGATCTGCAAAGAATATTTGCTTTCCCAGAATGATGGCGGTGGCAGCAACAGTAGCAACAATAACAGAAACCCAACCTACCACAGCACCAGATCCTTGTTAAGCCGCTCCTAAATCCATGCATCTCAAACACCATAATTACATATTTGTATAAAAGTAATTAGAATTTTGGCCGTGCTAATACTTTCCATAACAATTATAAACCCAGGATATTCCTAGGCAGAACAGGGCTGAGCTTTATCTTAATTCATCCCCTTTATTTTGCAGCAAGAAAAAGCTAGATGTTTAAATTGGGGAAGAGATCAGGCCAAACTCACACAATTAGTGAAAGAACTGATATTACATGCTATTTCTTCTCCAAGTCCAGTGATCTATTCCCTACAACAAAAGACCTTTTTTTTTAACCTCCCAGAATTACTCTAAACATCAGTGATTTTTCTCATTTAAATAACACAAGAATTTAGGGACACAACAAAAATATCCCATCTTTTAAATGTTAATGTGGGTGTCACTGTGCATATACATATATAACTTATCTATTATTATCTTTATTCAGTGTTCAATTTTAAGTCCTAAATGTAAATTACATTCAGCCATTTTATACTGTGGCAGAGCAAACAAACAAGCAAATTATCTCAGAAACAAAGATACTCAAATTTTCACTATTTAAAACCTCTCTCTCTCTCTCTCTCTTTCTCTCTCTCTCTTTCTGTCTTTTACACACACACACACACACACACACACACACACACACACACACACACACGTTGTTGGTTGAAATTAATTCTCATTTTAATTTTCCAGGTCATTGAGTATTTGTCCATAGTCTCCTGCTACTTCCTCTTGATTAAAAACATCTTCCTTGGGTAGAATATTACTTGTTTTAAGCATACATATGATTTTAGCATACATACAATAGCAGAGGTCTGATGTATCCTGAATATTGTAAACACAGGATATGTACATAAAATTTGGGAGTAAATTTGGTGGTAAGAGAAAATGAGACACCCTCCCACCGAACTCCCTGCTTTGGTTAGAGTAGCTGATGATTATTCCCCAAATTGCATTCTAAGCGAGGAATTCTAGCTAAATTCAGGCTTTTGCTTTGCTAAGAGGTGGAAAAGTTTGGGTTGGTCTAGACTATAGAAGAGATTTGTATTAAGTGGGAAGCAGAAGAAAGGAACAAAGAGAGCTTTGCTCATTTAAAGAATTTTGAGAAGAAAATAATGGATTTATCTAATAATTTTAAAGTAAGTTTTTGCTACCTGTTATTTATTTTCTTTTCCATCTGCCCATGGAGTTAATCATCAATATAGTATCAATTTTTTAATGTGTGGATTTGTTTTAGAGTTATTTCAAGGTCTGTCTTGTTTTAAGATAAGTGGGGAGCAATAATAGGGACAGCCCATGTCTCTCTCTCTTATTCTGTGTGTGCATATGTGTATGTGTGTGTATGAGTTTATGCATCTGCATTTACTTGGAAAGACCTGAAAAAAATAGCTTCTTAAATATTGCCTGCCAGCCGGGCTCAGTGGCTCAGCCTGTAATCCCGCGCCTTTGGGAGGCTGAGGTGAGTGGATTGCCTGAGCCCGCGGGTTTGAGACCCGCCTGGGCAGGCGAGACCTCATCTCTACAGTAAAATCAAAAAAATTGGCCGGGCGTGGTAGCATGCGCCTGTAATTCCGGCTACTCGGAAGGCTGAGGCGGAAGGATGGCCCGAGCCCAGCAGGAGAGGCTGCGGTGGCCGGGAGCGGCCACTGTACTCCAGTCTGGGCGACAGAGTGAGACTCCAACTTAAAAAAAAAAAAAATATATATATATATATATATATATATATATATATATATATATATTGCCTGCCTTTAAAAGTTAGAGGACTTGAAGGTTCTAGGCAGTGCCCCAAAGTCAGGATCTGACCTCAATATTTTAGGTCAATATTTTGTCTTTTTGTTTTGTTAATTGTCTCCATTGTTATAAGATGCTTTTTAGTTTGATGTAATCCTATTTGTCTGTTTCCTTTTCTTGCCTGTGCTTTTGGAGTCATATAAAAAAACATAACTTAAGCATTACTTTCTGTGGAATACCAATTCCTTAAACATCACCAACATAATTTGTTGATAAAGCAGACTGTTTTTTGCTTATCACATTAAGAGAGAAAACCATCTAGACAAAGCCTTGTAGTTCTCAGAGAAGGAAGGCAAGGTTGATTTTATTAAGGATAAAATGTTTGATTTACTATGTGTCTTTCAATGAAGAGACATTATTCTCAGCAAGTTTCTGTTTATTGAGATTCTGGTGGTAGTAAAAAAAAAGCATCTATGTCTTAAGTTTGAGTATATTTATTCATTTTCTTAAATTTTAAGAATCAAGTTGTCATGGACAAAGTTCTATCTCAAGAGTCCAAATTCCAGATTGTGTGGAAATCTATTCATTAACATCTGTTTCTGAAATTTATCCTGGGATACTGAGGCACCTTATTTGAGTCCTCTCTCGATAAGAGCCACTGCTCAGCTGGTGGTTCTTTGGATCTATTCGGTATAATGTGACGTCTGTGGGAATGTAACTTTTTTTCTATGATCTCAGCAGATTCAATTTGACAATCCATTGCAATCCAAGGGGAGTAGCTGTCAGTAGAGGGGATGGTGTTCAGGAAAGTCTTAAGTGATTTTCATCTTGTCATTGGGTTGGGCTTAGGGACTAATGAATTATTTTGATTGAAATTGAACTAGAGATTTAAAAAATTGATGAAAGATTTTTCACTCACTAACAAAGTTTATTCATGGTCCAGGGAAATAAATTAAAAACTTAGAAAGGACAAAGTCTTGAGGAAAAGAACGTATAAAAAAAAAGGATATACCATTTTTACAAGGTTTTGAAAATATATTTATTCCTTCATTTGTTCAACTTTCAATAGCAGTGGCTTATGGCTTCAGGAAGTATTGAATCCTGCTGTGTTGGAGAAATAAAAAGAAGCCAGCTTGAGCTTGTGTTTCAGGAATGCAAGACCATGACATTGCTAAGAACTTTGCCTGTTATAAATTTCTCGTAGGAAAGCAGGCTGTATCCTTGGACACAGTTCCCTCAGTTACAGTTAGAATGTTAGAAGTGCAAGGAACTGAAAGTGGTGTTTGGGAGGGTCAATAAGAATATTTACCACAATGGAAAGAGAGATCAAGTGTTATTAAGTATGTGGATTGAGTGTTAATGGGAGTAAGAGAAATTCAGGAATTCACTGGGGATTAGTAGACATCATCGCAGTAAAATTCTGCCTGGGTATTTAATTTGTCATTCATGGATAGATATCAGTTCGTTTGCATTAGTAGTCCAACTTTTATCCAAGGTGTAAAAATCAGAGTCATAGTCAACCTTTTGTGGTAGATAGTCTGCAAATATGTTTGTCACCAATTTCTTTCCTACCCTATTGTGCATGAGTCTCCTTATATCAAGATCTTGGATCTAATCCACCTCCCCCTAAATCTGAGACATCTTAAAGATTGTTGATTGATTCTATTTAGTGAAAGTGAAGTTACTGTATTTCCAAGGTGAGGTCATAAAAGCCTTTGTGATGTCTTTCTGGGCCTTTCAGAATTCTTCTTGTTGGTCAGCCACCTTGTGGCTATTGTTATTTATTGCTAGGAAAAAACACATCAAAGTTTATACCTTAAAACAACAAATTATTATTATGAGAAGTCCAAGCTACATGAAGAGGCCATATTTGGGTCCCCTGTTCTACATCACCTGACCTCCCAGCCAAAATAGCTAGTATGCCAACTGCTTCCCATATAAATGAGCCATATCTTCATCCATCTTACTTAAATATTCCAGTAACTTTAACATCATCTGACTGAAGTCTCATTAGATACAAGTGATAGCTGCTAGCTGAGCACAGTCAACCCACAGAACGCTGAGAGGAAATAAGTTGTTGTTTTAAGGCGTAAACGTCGATGTGTTTTTTTCCTAGCAATAAATAACAAGAGAGTTTCTCAATGTATTATTTACACAAATTTCTGTCAGTTCACAGTAGGTGGATTCTAGAAAATCAGTATGAATACATGTACAAAATTGCAAACACAAAAACTTGCTATTGTTCTTTCTTGTGTTTCTTCTGTCTATCCTGTTTCCCCAGACAATATCATACTTTGTGATATGCAACGATGAATTCAGACCTGGCAGCATTATGCTTTCTTCTTTTGATAGTCCTATTTTATGATGGAATTTCTACTGAAGATTATAGGCTTCTTCAGTGATCACATTTTATTTAGGACTCTTGGTTGCATTGTCTAAATAACTTTGGTGATAACTTGATATTCCAAATTTTTTCTCATAGACCCATGGCATTTGTAAAGAGACAAAGCAAGCAATGTCAGGTGGGAGTAATTCATCATAAGAGGTGTTATAAGAGCAGCATTAGTTTCAGTTACATACTAGATAGTAGCTGATGGTAAAGAGGCTCAACTAGAAATAAGCTCCCACATGGCCAGGAAAGAGGAAGAGGATTGATTACACAAGCAGAAGACAAAGCATTTTCAATATTTCAGGATTAAGGTAAGGGTATAACCACTTTGCTAGAATGTACTTATTCTGTGTTTCTCTGTGTTGAATTGAAAATGAGTTTATAATATATTTTATAGGGTTACCAAAAAATGTGTCACTTGATGGTTCTGGTATTACATGCTATTATCTGGTACACAATTTATACCCTAGACTGGTAATCCTGGCTGGGCATGCCATACAGTGTGATTAGAAATGGGAAAGTAAGAGGTCAGTAACTGCTTGACCTAGGGCATAGTATCGATATGGCTAAATTTAATTCTGGTAATGTTCTGATATTTTGAGGTTTTCTAGGGAACTATCAATGAGTCTTTAGGAATCTCATTACAGATGCCATTTTTCTAGATAGGGATTGAGGAACTATTAAAAGAAATAATAATTTAAAGAAAAAACAGGGAAAGGTTTTCTTCCTCTCCTGATATTATATGTTTTCTCTCCAGGGAGACCGCCTTTATCTTACTGCCCCATGACAAGGATAAAAGAAAAGATGTAGAGGAGAATCATCTACACATACTGACCTATAGAGGGAACTCAAGACTTTTTATTCCCCATCTCACTACATGACTGCCCTCCACAACCACCCTCTAATACTTCCCCCGATTTCCAGTTCAGTGTCTTCTGCTTACATCATGTTGCTTTGTTATCATTATTTTTAAAAAATTTTTGCTCACCATAAAACATTATCTTAGTGAAAAAATATGTTCATCACTCTCAAAGGAAGAAGAGCTATTAAATGTATCCTTCATCATACATTCTTACTCATCGGAAATCTGTGCATGTATGTATATATGTATGTTTATATTCTTTAAGTATCTGTATATATGTGTACATATGTGTGTGTTGTATTTTCTTGGTGGTGTATCAATATGCACATAGACACATATATTCCTTATGTGTGTGTATATACATGCACATTTGTCAATAAAAATACGTTTATCTTTTATAATTCAGTAGTGATATAAAGCTATCACAAAGATGCAAGCAAAAGTTTAGCTGAAAAGCTACTTATTTTTAACTGAGATGCCTTTGAAACAACTAGAATCATGCATGGTAGGTACTGAATAATTCAAGGAAAGTTGCAGATAACTCATGCTCCCTCCTTGCAGTCACTGCCTGATCTACAAATAGCTTGAAAAATGATGAGGTCTGATGGGGTTTTTTCCTCCTGACAAATAACAGAGTATTATGTTTCTATAATTACTCTGAAATAGTTTAGCAATACAACCAGAACCATGTCAAAGTAACTGAAATCAGGTTAACAGCAGAATTATAAAATAGCAGAGATCTTTTAGAGATATTTGACTGACTACATCTAGAAAAAAAGAAATATTTAAAAGGTCACGTTGTAGTAGCTGGACACAGCTCACCTCAGAGAATTTTAAGAAAAGGTGGGGTGTGTCTTAAACATGGCTGTATTTGACTAAGTAGTCCTATGTGCAAGGCAGAGTCATATAGGAATCAGAAATGAGCATTTTAAATATCTGAATTTTTATTATTGTCTATTATTTGTGTTTGTGATTTGGAAAAACCTCAAACTCAACATTTTCCATGTATTTAATCTATAAATTATGTAATAGTGTAATACTTTATGATTGTGTAGGTCATTATGTTTTTTAAAAAGTAAATATTATCTTATTAAATCTACAAAACCCTTAAGTAAAATAGTAATTATTATAATCTGAAAAAGAAACTACAGTTCACAAAAGTAAAAATAATTTTCTCAATCACACTATTGAGGAGTCAGGATTTGATCCTAGGATTTCTAACTCTAAATTCTATAGTATTTTCATTACCATGCATTTTTTTTACTAACTATTCAAGAATTTATGATGAGATATTTTGATACTTAAATGAACACATTATAATAACAAAAAAATAGTATTTTATTTCTTTTTGTATAAGTTAAACTTTTAGGGTCATGGTGATTGGACAAATCATCTCAGAATGTCTTTTTGATATGCCTTGTAGTTAATTTGTAGAAATGATAACAATAAGTAAGAATATATACAACCTAGGTATTAGAATAGAGATCTGTATGCTAAATTATGAAAAGTTTTTTTCTACATGTGGTGGAATCTCATTAACTTATTGGTGCTTGCAATGATATTTGATGTTCGATATTGCTAATGTTTCTGAAATTGCCACTGAGACATTATTTGATTGGGTTTTTGGGAGTTTATATCAGTTTTCCAGGTTTTTGAAGATCAGATTTCAGCACTAGCTTAACTCTTGAAGAGTCAGAGAATTTCTTCCTGCTTGTGCAAAAAGTGTTATACTAAAATAAATTAAAAAACCTAGCCGGGCTCAGTGGCTCAACCTGTAATCCCGCGCCTTTGGGAGGCTGAAGTGAGTGGATTGCCTGAGCCCGTGGGTTCGAGACCCGCCTGGGCAACTTGGTGAGACCTCATCCCTACAATAAATTAAAAAATCAGCCGGGCATGGTAGCGCATACCCGTAATTCTGGCTACTTGGAAGGCGGAGGCGGAAGGATCTCCGGAGCCCAGCAGGTCGAGGCTGCAGTGGCTGGGAACAGCCACTGCACTCCAGTCTGGGCGACAGAGTGAGACTCTAACTCAAAAAAAAAAAAAAAAAAAAAAAAATCCTTTCACTGGAAACATACAGAAATGCACAACAAATTTTAAAAAACACAATTTAATATATAGCTGAGGTTGCTAGATTGAAAAGGAATTTCTCAGGTGCTAGGAAAGGAAGGTAAGATTGTACTTGAAAATGCTGAATTAATTGTGCAAAGGATTGCTGCAGCCCTATTTTTGTTGCAGGAGAGGCTGAAAGGCAGGGCAATTGGACAGATGGGAGATATGTAGATCAATAACCTACAAAAATAATTTTTCCCTCCCTCCCTCCCTCTGTCTCTCTCTTTCTCTCTCTCTCTGACAGAGTCTCACTCTGTCACCCAGGTTGGAATACAATGGCATGATGGTAACTCACTGCAGTTTCAAACTCCTGGTCTCAAGCAATCCTCCCGTAGTTAGGACTACAAGTGTGAGCCACTACACCCAGCTAATTTTTTAATATATATTTTTAGAGATGGGATCTTTCTCCATTGCCCAGACGGGTCTCAAAGTCCTGGTTTTGAATATTCCTCCCACCTTAGCCTCCCAAATGTTAAGGTTACAAGACTGAACCAGGCCCCAACAATGTTTCTTAATAGGAATGATTTTGCACCACTGCAGGGACAATTGGCAATATCTAAAGACATTTTTTGTTTGCCCCAACTGTGAGAGTGCAAATGTGAGTGGTGTTAGTGGCATCTGGTAGGTAGAAGCTAAGAATTCTGCTAAACATTCTACTATACACAAGAAATCTTCCAGAAACCTAAGAATTATGTAATCCAAAATCTCAATAACACTCAAGTTGAGAACTCTGGCCTAAAGTCTGGTAGCTACAGTGAAGAAAGACTTTAGTCAAAAGGGATGGAAATTTAAAACTGAGACAACCAAAAGGAAAGTCTTAATCCTAGAAGGATTATATCTTCTAAATTGAATAGAGAACAACAAAAACAAAAGAAAAGAAAAAGATGTGCTGAAACATTTTGCTTTGCTCGTTTTTTTTTTTTTTTGAGTTGGAGTCTC
>NW_007246172.1:282546-304703 GCF_000164805.1 Carlito syrichta
ATCCTTCCGCCTCAGCCTTCCAAGTAGCTGGAACCACAGGTGCGCACCACCACTCCCGGCTAATTTTTTTGATTTATTGTAGAGATGAAGTCTCACCAAGTTGCCCAGGCGGGTCTCGAACCTGCAGGCTAAGGCAATTCACTTGGCCTCCCAAAGCGCGGGATTACAGGCTGAGCCACTGAGCCCGGTTACATTTTGCTTTTTAAATTTCTGCCTCCAATTTGGGGTAAAGAAAAACTTCCAATGAGTCTAAACAATCTCACAGTTTGTGATTCATATTTACCAAACATATATCTTGAGTTCTAATATTTAGGGGAAAAAATGAATGGGTAAGTTATATCCCTAGAATTTCTCACAAAAGTAAAGACACAATCTCTCTGGCAGGATAATTTCATAAATTATTCTACAAGAGTATCTTTATAGAAAAAAGTAGAGTTTAAATTACAATAAAAATTTTAAAATGTAATGCACCAAGAGGGAGAGGTAGTGGACTCAATTAACAGTAATATTAAAGTTTGAAACACTTGTGATAATAAAATAATCAAGAAGGGAAAACAAACTAAGTTTAATGCCAACAAAATATTTTAAACGTAATTAAAATCCTATGAAAATGTAGACACTATAAAATAGAATAAGTGGATCTGCAAAAAGAAGCAAACCAAACTTCCAGAAATAAAAAATTAAGTCATTGGAATAAAAAATCCAATTAACAATTTAAACAGAAAATTAGATACAAATAAGAGAGAATTGTAAACTGAAATAAGCATATGAGCAATTAACCAGAATACAGCACAGATGGGGAAAAGCAACCTAATAATGTTGGAAAATATGAGAGAGAAACATGCAATTTAGGATAAAAAGTCAAAATTCATATAAGAAGAATTTTGAAAGAAAGACTAAAGAATAGGGAAAAGACAACATTCAAAGACGATGAAACTCATACTTGGTAATGGTGGATTAGGCTAATTGGTCAAACCCTCATGCTAAATACAACTATAATATTAAGGAAGTAAGAAAAATATCTGTCTGACAGCTTGAAAGAGGCAGCATGCTAGTGATAAAAAGGGAGGTAAACTTGTTATTTTATAAATCCATCAGACTGTGGGGGGTTGCTGATCTGAAAGAAGTAACTAAGAAACAAAGAATATAAGAATCTTTTAATATATACTTCCATTCTCCCTTTCTACTTTTAAGCTGTTGTCATATATTTTATTTATACATGTTACAAGCCTTGCAATATGTTACTGTCATTGTTTTTGTTTACATAATAGTCTTTAAAAAGATTTAGGTAACAAGAAAATACTATCTTGTGTTACATGTAATCTTATATCTTAGATATAATCATTAATGTTGTTACTATTCCCAGTGGCTTCACCAAATTTGCAGAAATTTCACCCCGTATTTACTTAAATATTTTTCAGCTACCCCTCCCTTAGGACTCCGTTTATACATATACTCAACTGCTTATAGTTTTCCTGTAGCTAGCTGTTGTTCTTTTCATCTTTTGGTTTCTTTTTTCCTTAGTGTGTTTTAGCGTGGGTAGTTTCTATTACTAGGTCTTCAAATTCACTAAGCTTTTTTCCTGCCACATCTAATTAATCATTGATCCTATCCAATATATTTTTTTAATCAGACATTACAGTTTTCATCATAGTATTTTGAGTTGTGTCTTTTTTTATGTCTTCTCTCTACTTAAGCTTTTGAACATATTAAGTATGATTATATTGTCTATTTTAGCATCCTTGTCAGCTAATTCTGACAGTCACCAGTTTCAATTCATTGATAATTTTGCTTATTATGAGTTATGAAATATGTTTCCCAGTAATTTTTGATAGAAGGCTAGACACTGAATTTTATCTTGTTGAGAATTAATATACTTGCATTTTCTAAATCTTCTTTAGTTTTGTTCTGGGATGCCCTAGGTTATTTTAAAGCAGATTGATCATTTTGGGCCTACTTTTATGATTTTTTAGACATGCCCAGAGCTGTACTCAATTTTGTCTAATTATTCCTAATCTAATGTCCCATTAATTAGGAATGTTTCTAGTCTGGATAGTGAGAACAGCCACTATTTCTAACTCTGTGTAAACCCTGGGCACTGTTCCCTTACTATCTTTCCCCCTTTTTCTCTAGTTATTTCTTCATATACTTATGCTGATAAGTACTCTCCTGAATACTCCTGCTTGGGAACTCCGTCCTACAAGCTCTGACCTCTTTGGTATCCCTGGACTGTCAGTACAATTCCCTTGACTCAGCAAGTATGCAGAACTCCTTCTGGATGCCCCTTCCTGCACTGTGGCCCAGAGACCTCAGGTCAGTGAGCAGGAGCAGCTATGAGGTTTATCTCATTTGTTTCTTTTTTCTTAGGAAGCAGTTTTTTTTTATGTCTGGTGAATTCTGATGTCCAGTAAATTATAAGCTATTGTTCACATAGTATTTTCAAAAATTTGTTTTAGGTAGGAGATTATATCTAGTCCCCTTTCCTCTATCTAGGGCAGAAATAGAATTGTCATTACAGTTTAATTATCCTTTGGAGATGAACACCTAGCCCCCAAGGTCTATAACACAAAGAGAACTATGAAAAACACTTTTGTGAATGTCTCCTTATGGACCAGTTAAAAAAAAAAATTTTTTTTTGGAGATAGGAGATGATGTATGCTTTCAGTAGTCAGGTCACTGAGTTCTAAGACACATGCAAAATTAATTTTACATTATACTATTAGATTGTCTTCTAGAGTGGCTATGCCAATTTGCCCTTTATGCACTGATGCATAAGACTTCTGGACTCCTCCACATTCTTGCTAATACTTGACATCAACCAAATTTTCTATTTTTAATTCATTTTTGTTATATGAGTGGTTCTTTTTTTTTTTGAGTTAGAGTCTCACTCTGTCGCCCAGACTGGAGGGCAGTGGCTGCTCCCGGTCACCACAGCCTCGACCTGCTGGTCTCCGGTGATCCTTCCGCCTCAGCCTTCCATGTAGCTGGAATTACAGGCGCATGCTACCATGCCCAGCTAATTTTTGATTTATTGTAGAGATGAAGTCTCGCCAAGCTGCCCAGGCAGGTCTCGAACCCATGGGCTCAGGCAATCCACTCACCTCAGCCTCCCAAAGTGCGGGATTACAGGCTGAGCCACTAAGCCCGGCTATTTGGGTGGTTCTTTAATCTGAGAACTATCCTCTGATTTTTTCTTTTTTTTTTTTTCCTTATCTAAATTTCTAATTAAGAGGCTTGGGGAATCATACTAGTCAAGGACTCACCAGATGAGATTTTATTACTCTATCACCCTATATACTGAAGTTTATTTTCCATCCTGACTCTGGCATAACATCACACACAGATAAAGAAGGAAGCTAAACTATTTTATGACCCTGCAAAGCTGTCTCCTGGGGATTCCCAGATCCCAATAATCTTGTAAGACAATTATCTATCCTTTCTGAAGTCTGCCACATCTACATATCAATAAACTTCAAGTTTTTCTGCTCTCTTATCTGATTTCTAAAATTCCTTATATGGAAACATGTCACAGTCAACAAATCCTTAAGTCCACCTGTAACCTGAAAGACCCTGCTTGAAAATGTCCTTCCCCAGGATGTGTGGTTTTCTGAAAATTGTGCTTCCCCAAAATGTATATAACCAAACTGCAATTCCAACACCCCAGACACATGCTTTCAAGACTTCTTGAGGTTGGGTCCTAGCCCTGGTCACCAATATTGAGATTCGTAATAAACCTCTTCAAGCATTTTTTGCTGAACGTGAAATTTTTGCATTATCAAATCTAACAATTCATTTCTTTGATCAATTCTAGGAAGTTTTTCACCATTATCTTTTGAAATATATATCTGCATGTTTCTTGTTATTCTTTGTTTCTGGAAATCGTATTTGACTTAATTTGGTCCATCTTGTGGGGTTTTTTGTTTGTTTTGTTTTTTCATTTTTCTTTAAAGAAATGATAGTTTTACTTGAGATTGTCCTTGATGAAACAGCAAAAATTAACTTTAATAAAGTAACTTTGGTACCCACATCTTTAAAATAAAAAAAGAATAAATTTTTTTAAAAAACATAATCTTCAAGTACATGTCTTTTTAATATTATGTGTAATGAAATGGGAAGTGTCTACAAAGCAATTTTTGCTCCAAAGGAAGAATGATGGCTGTCTTAAGGAAAACTAATTGTGTGATTAAGTTGTAAGCTGAACTAACCTTCTTCTTCTTCTTTTTTTATTTAATGGAAAATCATTTTTACTTCAAAGAAGAACTGATAGACAAACTGTGGTTTTCATTTTTCATGTTCTAACTTTTCGTCTATATTTTCTGTCTGATCCCCTCTCTATTATACTTCCTCTATGACTCTTCTTCAAATCTATGCACCAGTCAACTGTGTTTGTCTCTTATTTAACCTGGCCATTTAGGGCTTTTTTTCCCCCTTATGTCAAATGATTATTGCTTTTGTTTCTATAACTTTACTTGGTTCTTTCAAATATCCTCATTTTTTTCATTTTCCCTTTTTTTCTTGCATTTCTGTTTTCTCTTTTATTACTGTTTTGAACACATTTATAGTACTTTGAAATAGCAAGTTGATTTAAATTTTTCTAGTTTTGGAGTTCGCATTCCTATATTTGTTGTAACGGATGGCTGTCTTATAGAATTTTCTTTTTGTATATAATTTGTTATATTTGATAGATAGTTTGTTGTCATTAGAGCATGTTTCCTGTTGGTGTCCCAGCTTCTTCAGTTGTGGAGTGGTCCCTCTGAGGAATAGAGAATTACATTTTGCCTCTGCTAAAATCTTTTAGTTTATATCATGGAAGACACAAGTTTATGTTAGTTTCTTACCTTAGATTTTCATACTTGGTAGATATTGTAAATGTAGACAATACCTCTGGGACTGGCATAGGCTGAGCTTTGGGTCATTGCTGGGTTACTCTTCTCTTCAGACTCCAGGTGGATATCAAACTTCCTTCCTCCTTTTTATTTTTATTTTCCATTTCCATATTTTACTTTCCATTTTATGAAAGGATGGCCTTTGATGGTATTTCCTTAAGACTGTAGAGTAAAATATTCTACTTCCCATTTTATAAAGAGAATTATCTTTGATGGTAAATAACTTTATGTAAGAATTTCAGTTCCAAGTTTACATTTTCGTGGCTTGAAGCAGTAAAACTTGTCCTGAAAGGACAGTCAAAAATCACATTTCACCTCTCTAAATCCATTATCTAGTTTAATATTTCTTGAATCAGAACTCTAACTATTCTGACTTTGAGTACTCTCCACGAAAGAATAACAAAACACTCGAGAGTTTCTTTAGCCATGAAAGAGACAAATCAAATTAAATTGAGAATTGCTATGATACATTAAAATTGAATGGAATGTGAATGTCAACCTAGAACCCAGTTAGGTAATGACTTATGATAATATAAGTGCTATAAACACAGAATCAATTTCAGGCTATCAAAAGGCGTATTTATGATTTATTGTAGAGATGAGGTCTCGCCTGCCCAGGCAGGTCTCAAACCCGTGGGCTCAGGCAATCCACTCTCCTCAGCCTCCCAAAGGCGCAGGATTACAGGCTCAGCCACCGAGCCTGGCTAAAAGGCATATTTATGGAAAAATTTTAAAAAGCCTTGGTCACAGCTAGGTTCTTTGCAAACTTTACATTAAGTAATTCTTAAAATCCCTCCTATTTTGCAAGATTTTTATCTCTATTTCGAAAGTAAATTGAGTTTAAGATAGTTAAAAATGTTTTCAAAAGACAGATGACTGGTATGTTTTTATATTATTAAGTCAGTGAGATTAAGCACTACATATATGGATCAAAAACCTCAGTATACATAAAAATTATCTGGCTATTTGTTCAAAATATATATTTTCAGGCCTCAACATCAGAGACTGGAATATGCATTATCTTAAAGATGTCTAATAAACTTGACAAGTGCATGAAATTTGGAAATGGTACATTACACTGAGATTGAACATTACTCAGATATCAAAACTGAAAAGTAAGAATATTAGACAAACTAATATTAATCTCACAAAGGAAAATAGCTGCCAAATTAGTAGTCCTCCCTTATTTTTGGGGATATGTTCCAGAACCCCAGTGGATGCTAGAAACTGGGGATAATAGCCAACTTTATATATATTGTATCTTCTCCTATATACACATGATAAAGTTTTGTTTATACATTAATCATGGTAATAGATGAACAACAATAACTAATAAAATAAAGCACTTATAATAATAAACTATAATAAAGTTATATTATGTGGTCTCTGTCTCTCTCTAAATATCTTATTGTACTGTACTAACACTTCTTCTTGCATAATGTGAAGCAATAAAATGCTGATGTGATGAAATGTGAGGTGAATGAGATGTAGACATAACATTACACTATCACTAATCTTCTGACTAAACTTTAGAATGAAGATCATCTGCTTCTGGTGATTCTAGATCATCAAGCCATGACGATGTTGATGGGATGGTTGGGTGTCAGCAGCAGATGGTGTTGATGACTAATGGGTGGGTAATATATACAGTGTGGATACACTGGACAAATGGATGACTCACATTTTGGGTAGGATGGAGCGGGGTGGCGTGAGATTTTTATCACACTATTCAGAATGGCCAACAATTTCAAATTTCTAAATTGTTTATTTCTGGAATATCCATTTAATATTTTTGAACCACAGTTGACCACGGGTTACTGAAATTGGATAAGGCAAAACTACAGATAAAGGAGAAGTGCAATATCTATAAATCCATTATCATCAAATAGAGTCAATTCTAGAAATACAAAATGTAAAAGGAAGGAGTCTTCCTATTTCTAGCTTCTTTCCCAATAACTATCACTTTGGAGGAATGAGGTAATACAGTATTAGAAATCATGTTGGCCACGTGATATCATTCTTGCCAACAAGAGAAAAACTAGCCCAAAATTTCCTCAAAAACATATTTTCTCCAAGTATTCTAAATTACAGAATTAGAGTAACTTCTTCAATTGTCTATCAAAGTCGATTTTCTGCAATCAACATAGAATAAACAACATATTTTAATTCTATATTGTCCAGAAACCTTGTCTTATTCTACACTGGCCTTGAAAAGTGTAATGCATAGTTCTGTATACAACCTTCTCTGCTCTCTACACCTTTTTTTCTGTTTATCTTAATAAAGTGTTTTTACTTTCATAACATAGAGTACAATTTATAAATAAAAGGTATATATTATTTGATGATCACCTTTTATTCTGACTCCATTGGTTTTGTTTTCCTTGCTATTTCTGAGACTTAACAGAGTGAACAGAATATAAGAAAAGGGCACTAGATATTTTTGAAAGTATGAGTGAGAGGATACATTCTGATCATCCAAAAGCAATATGTAATTTTTCTGGCTTTTCAAAGCCACGATATTATGGAATTCTATTCAGCGGTTCAGTGAAGGACAGCATATCTGAGAATTTCAATCATATTTCATTTCTAATTCTGTTATTTTAATAATATGACAACACAATAACACAATATCAATAAAATGAATGTTTAAATGGTTTTGAAAAATTATAATTTATTAGGGAAACACTTGAGAAAATTCCATTAAAATCAAGAATAAGAAAACTATACCCACTATTCTTGTATTATTTATTTTTCTTGAAATTATGCCTAATAAATTACAATAGGGAAAATAAACAAAAATTTAACTCCCTAAGGGAAAATAAAATTTGCCAATATTTCTAGTTGTTTTAATCAACTACTTAGAAAAATATTAGAATAAGGTAAACATGTACTTCAAATCACAAGTATTAGGTATTGTGGTTGGTCGTGTATTTATCCCAAAGCTATCCAATTCCTAATGTGTAGAACCTGTGATTATTGTCTTATATGACAAAAGGCATTTTGCATATGAGATTAAATTAAAGATATTGAGATGAGGAGATTATCCTGGATAATGTGAATGAGTACTAAATGTAATCCCAGGAGTTCTTATCAAAGATGGGTTTTAAATATGCTTTTAAAAATGTATTTCAGAGCCAGGATGGGTGCCTCAGCCTGTAATCCCGTGTTTTGGGAGGCTGAGGTGAGTGAATTGCCTGAGCCCGCGAGTTCAAGACCCGCCTGGGCAACTTGGTGAGAACTTATCTCTACAATAAATCAAAAATCAGTTGGGTGTGGTAGCACGCACCTGTAGTTCCAGCTACTTGGAAGGCTGAGGCAGAAGGATCGCCAGAGCCCAGCAGGTCGAGGCTGCAGTGACCTGGAGCGGCCACTGCACTCCAGTCTGGGTGACAGAGTGAGACTGCAACTCAAAAAAACAAAAAATAGAAGAAGAAAAAAAGTTATTTCAGAATATAAAATAAAATGTACTCAGAAGTGTATGGTGTTATTTTTTTCAGTTCCGTTAAAGCACTTATTTTATTCCAATTAATATTTTATATAATTTTTTGGTTTTAGAATTTCAAAATATGTTCTACATTTTATATGGAAGAATAAATCTGGGAGAGTAAATTAAGAAAAATTAAAAGAGAAGAGTAAGTGGCAGACAAGAGAGAGGGGGGAATATGGCTTATGTTATTTAATATGAAAATGTCTTATAAAGATAAAATAATTTTTTCAACCTTGCATTTTTATAGTACTGGGTGGAGGCAAGATTATCTTTTTTTTAATGAAACCATTTTTAAAATTTTATTATAAAGATGGCTATAAGTCAGGATTAGGTACATAAGTAATGTATGTGCAGGTGAAGTTTGGGTCTCCAGCTGGTCCTCACTTCACCTGGTTTAGGATCAAGTACCCTTGTTGATATTACATGCCCCCTTTCCTCCCTCCCTGGCAGTGGCCCAAGACTGTGGATCCCTCCTGTATGCTTTTGTGATTAATTGAAACCGGACTTTGATAGACCAGTAACAACCTTGTGTGTGTGTGTGTGTGTGTGTGTGTGTGTGTGTGTGTGTAAACATTTTAGCATCTGATAAATGTGACATATCAACTAAAGGAGACATTATGAATCATTCAATAAATCATGCTGGGACAATAAGTGTTATCTCTGTGGAGAAATTATATACTTTATGACAAAATAAATTCCAGAAAGATCAAAAAATGAAATCTAAAATGAAACAATAAAAAAGAAAATAGTTCTTAAATAAATTCACAGGCAGAAATTATAATAAAATGTTGATATATTTGCCTACAAACACTTAAAAATATGTATATCTCACAAACAAGGCAAAACATAAGCAAAAATAAAAGGAATAAAGTAAGCTGGAAAAATATATCAAAAATTTGACAGAAAAAGTATTACTTTTATGTAAGAACATTTTTATATGTTAATAATTAACAGATTGAACACCAATAAAAATAAGTAAAAGACTGAAGTAGATTGTTCATTAAAAATATACAGATGGTCACTAAACGTCAGAAAAATAATCAATCTCACTCATAATAAAAACACACATGTAAACAAAGAAGTTCTATATTGCCTTCCCAAATGGTAAAAATGGGAGTGGGGGATAACACCCATTGTAATAGTTACTATTTTTAATACAATGAACATATATTAGTGTTGTAAAGAAAAAACAGTGCAAAACCAATATTGAAGAAAAACTTCCAAGAAATCTTTGCTCTCCTTTCTTGTCTAGAGTATTCATTTATTTATTTGACTGGGCCACATTACACAATTACTTCCATCCAGGAAATGTGCTAAAACTCACAGTCAAAGATCTTAAATCATTTTGTGAGTGGTTGCCTATGTGTGGTTGGAGGGTAAAGGGTGAGAGGAGAGAGGCAAGTCAAGTCATATTTACAACCCAGGTTGATAAAATACTGGGTGTTTTATGGAGAACATGAGTTGTGGCTACAGAAAAAGTCTTTCTCAAGGGGGCCAGGAAACAGTCAGTGGAAGGAGGTATGCGAGCTAAGGGTGAGAACCTCCACAGACAAAAAGAAGCTCTTCAGTTAAGAAATGGGGAGGAGAAGGGCTTTCTAAGGGAGAGAAGTAACAGAAAAGCGGGTGGGTAGAGGGGAACTGGAATAATAAGAGAACTGTAATAGTTTTATAGGGTTGAAGTACAGATGATTAGGCAGGATGTCTGTGTACTGATAATGAGTTTTGTTAGGGTTGTCATGGAATTCTTGTTTGCCAAATTTAGGAAATGGAACTTTATTCTGTAATTCTTGAGGTTTCTCTGAAAGTTTTCAGCAGAATGAAGGTAAGATCTTGGAATATAAATAGAAGCAGAAACCAGAGAAATCCTGAGTTTATTCCATCTACAAGGAAGAATTAAAATCATACAGAAAACTGTTCCTGTTTCTTTACAGATGTACATTTTTTTTTTCCATTTGTTTATTCATTAGTGAGTTATTAAACAAGAATTGCTGAGCTCTCACTGAGCCCATAGGCCCATGATTAGGAATTCCAAGGGAGAAGCAACACAGTCCCTGGCCAGGTGAACTGAGGTCTATAGAGGGAGTTAGGTAAGCAAACAGGCAGATTGCAGTAGAGATTGATGTACAGTCTAACAGATGTAACCAAGTAAGGAGGAGGTGTCGGGCAAAACTTCCTGGGGAGGTGACACAATTATTGCATCTTCTTTGATCTGAGGGTTCCGTGTGCAAAATAACAATCCAAGGGCAGAGAGTCTACACAAGGAAAAGGGCCACACTAATTGGATATGATCTCATCACAGCTGTGAATTCTGAACTCCTTTGAGAATGGGATGACAGGAAACCTTTTCTCCAGCTTAAGGGCCCCTGATGTCTTAGGACTTCAGCAGCCCAAGCCCAAGTAAGGTTGCCTTGACATTTTTTAATTTGGCTAAAGGATTTAATTGTTCTGTTTCTTCCACAGTTCATTGGAAATAATCCTAGCTTTGAATACTATCCAAGGAGTATTTTAAATAATGACTGCAATTTCCATTCCCATTCCAAATGCAAAGACTAAAAAAAGGAAGGAATAAAGAATGAATGGAAAGAGAGGAAGGAAGGGAGGAGAAGAGAGAGCAAAAGATGTGAGAGAAGGAAAGAAGAAGGATAGAAGGCCAGGACTTTTCTCTAAATAGTTATTTGAGATTTTTACTTATTTTCTCGCCAGGTGAGTGTGGAATTACTATGATTCAGTTGGTGAATGGGGCCCCCTTGGAACTTGCTAGAACCAGGAAATCAAAATAAGAGGAATGACCAGTAGCCCATATACCTCTCCTGCATGATGAAATTCTTTCTGACCATTCTGCTGACTCTTTTTAAAGATAATTTTAACTCCACTTAGTAGGAGCAAAATGTCTTGGTCTTTAAAAAGAAAACAGGTCCCCCCACCCCCATACCTTCTGCTAAGTGTTCTTTATGAGAAGGAGAGACGCAAGGTTACTGGGAAAATGAGGGTAAGGAGATAAAGAGAGAAAAAGGAGGGCAGATCAGCTTCTGTATTTTAGCTCGCTGCAGCTTGACTCCACTTATGGTTCTGCTGCAGCCCAGCACATATCCCAGCTGAGTCCAAGCCACCTCACTCTGTGAGCACAGTCAGCCCCATGACGTTTTAACAGGAGCATTCTGATCAGGCTCACATAGAGATGCTGACATTTTGCAGGTTCATCAGGAAGGCAAACTCTATAAACCATAATTAGTTATTCTTTCCAGGAGCAATATTCAGTTGTTTGTATGTTTCTGAATAGCCCAAATCTGAGAAAGAGAATGAGAGAGAGAGAGAGAGAGAGAGAGAGAGAGAGAGAGAGAGAGAGAGAGAGAGAGAGAGAGAGAGAGAGAGATATTGAGAGATTTCTTCTTAGAAAAGGTAAGCCGGGCTCGGTGGCTCAGCCTGTAATCCCGTGCCTTTGGGAGGCTGAGGTGAGTGGATTGCTTGAGCCCGCGGGTTCGAGACCCACCTGGGCAGGTGAGAGCTCATCTCTACAATAAATCAAAAAATTAGCTGGGCGTGGTAGCACGAGCCTGTAGTTCCAGTTACTTGGAAGGCTGAGGCGGAAGGATCGCCGGAGCCCAGCAGGTCGAGGCTGTGGTGACTGGGAGTGGCCACTGCACTCCAGTCTGGGCGATAGAGTGAGACTCCAACTCAAAAAAAAAAAAAAAGAAAAGGTAAAGAATTAACTTTTGTCTTTCTTGACTGCCTCTTATCCATGAAACTAACTCTAATCTGTTAGCTGGAAAAGATGTCTTATGCCACTAACTACATGCCATTTATTACTTTTCCTTTCCAATTTGTATTACAGATATGTAATCCCAGGTGCATTGATTAGGTCCTACCAGAGAACAGTAAGCACATTTAACTGGGATGTTGAAGACAATTTGATTAAGGGACTATTACAGAGGAATTGACAAGGCTAAGGAAATGAACAAGTGAAACTGAGTTACCCAGGAAATAACGAGAGCAAGAGGCCATTACCACTCTATACTTTAAAGGCAAGGACAAATACTGTAGTTCCAGATTTAGGTGAGAGCCAGAGTTTTGGAAAGGAAGCTTCCCAATTCTAGTTGTAGTCAGAGTGCCATAACCATTGTCAGAAGCATGGTGTTTGGGTGAGAAAAAATGTGTGCGTGTGCATGTGTCCTGCCAGTGCCTTTTATTGCCTTCTATTAATTAACACCAATTAGAAGCCACAGGCATGGTAGCTCAGAGATGTCAAGGTCAGCCTCAAGATCAGTCCCAGGTAGACATAAAGTAGTCAATGAGGGTTAGAGAATGAGTTAGCCATGGGATCTGGGAGACAGAATTACCAACCATCAGGTATATTATCTTAATGCATACTGCTGGTTAAGAAATAAATAAACAAATTTTATGTTTTGTTAACTGGTCAAGTACACTTGTGCAGTCCATAGAGAAAATACCAGGGATAATGAGAAAGGGGGAGATAGGCTTCTGTGTAGCTATTGAACGCTATGATGGTATTATTATAATTGTATAATTATGATTACCATCTCCACTATTAAACTGTGTTGCTGGGTTCAGTGGCTCAGCCTGTAATCCTGCACTTTGGGAGGCCGAGGTGAGTGAATTGCCTGAGCCTGTGGGTTCGAGACCTACCTGGGCAATTGGCGAGACCTCATCTCTACAATAAATAAAAAAAAAAAAAAAAAAATTAACCGGGCATAGTAGCACGCGCCTGTAGTTCCAGCTACTTGGAAGGCTGACGCAGAAGGATCACCAGAGCCCAGCAGGTTGAGGCTGCGGTGGCCAGGATCGTGCCACTGCATTCCAGTCTGGGAGACAGAGTGAGACTACAACTCAGAAAAAAAAAAACCCACAAAACAAAAAAACTGTGTGTTAATTAAGGAAGAGATTCTTTCTTGGTTTATTTCTTTATCTATTCCCCATATCCCTGTCTTCCCTCAGTGCTTTGGTCAGAGTGGATGCTTTCAAATATTTTCAAAAAAAAATTTGCATAGGAAAAGCACCATAATTTAGCATCAGAAAATTATCTATTAACCAATACGTCCTTCTGGAAATATTTCTCTAGTTCAGTGTCATATGCTGATAACATTTTGCAGGAACATTTTGATAATATGACCATGTTTGTTAAAGAGGACGCTGAAGGACACTTCAATCCTTGTAAATATGAAGGCATTTTCCAGCAGAGTAAAACATAATACATGTGAAATTAGAAAAAAAACCTGACTGTTTAAACTATTACAGTTGACATACAACAAATACAGATTTGAATATTTTATTCTGGAGGACAAACACCATGTTTATATCAGAGAAATAATCTTTTTAATAGTGCATTATAATTAATTTTTAAAAACTTTCATAGAGAATAACTTATTTGGAAAAGAAAGTTAATTTAAATGTCTGTCAACAAACTAGCCTGTCAGTTCTGGGAGAAATTGGGAAACACCCTTACGCTGATTATTGTTTAGGAAAAAATAACTCATTAAACAATTTCAACTGGAGAGAGGACAGTGGAAGACAGAGAGGAAAAGTTAATAACAAATTTGAATTTTACTACACTTATAGTCACTGGTAAATATAATTTATGAATATAAGATTATGCATTAATCAGTGGTGATGAACATGGACAAAGAAATGCCATGACCTGAACCCCAATAAGTACTTAATAAAATGATGCTTCATTGACAGATACGTGGACAGGAATTGCCATGGTTGGGAGCAAAGGTTCATTTGAATAAATGCCTCTATGATCACAAGGATAATAGTGTGTTCATATGAAAATGATAAGTTAGAAACTAAATACTGTATATTACTATTGAAATATTCTAGTGTCAAAAGATGGTCTCAAAGCGGTCTTGTAGTACAGTTCTTACAAGTAGTGATGTACCTCATGGGATGCTATTTCTAACAAACAGGCCACATATGTGTGGAATGAGCAAAAATGCATGGGTGACATGTCATAAACCTGTGTCTACTGATTGCTCACTTCTGTGACCGGGAAGCGAGCAATTGATACTTTTGTGCAAATCAACCTTCCTAAGATTTATGTCAGCACCATATTTCCACCTCCAGCTCTTGAAAGTTTCACTTAAAGAAAGCCTCTATTTACTTTCTACTTTGATCCATTTTCATCAGCATCAATGAAGAAAGACTATGAAAAGGAACACCCATTTGGGTGAACTGCTTCCCCATACCCAACTCAATGTTTTCAATTTCCTCTGAAATAATTTCCATCCGGCACTTTGGCTGCTTGGAACCCATGACACAGAAATAGTTAAAAACCTAAAAGTCTACTCTCTTCTGAGTCTGTCTGAAATAGAGAATTCTGAGCTTTCCTTGTTACAGAGTGGACCCCAAGACAACCTTCATAATAAGAGCATCCTTGTGAGAGAAATGAGTATAGAATCATTTTTTAAAATATACTTATTACTTAGAGATAGCTGTAGATGTATGCAGTGGTAAGAAATAATACAAAGAGATTCTGTGCACCCCTTACCAAGTTTTCCCCCAATAAAAACATTTTGCAGCTGGGCTCGGTGGCTCAGCCTGTAATCCCGTGCCTTTGGAAGGCTGAGGTGAGTGGATTGCCTGAGCCCGCGGGTTCGAGACCCGCCTGGGCAGTGAGACCTCATCTCTACAATAAATCAAAAAATCAGCCGGGCGTGGTAGTGCATGCCTGTAATTCCGGCTACTTGGAAGACTGAGGCAGAAGGATGGCCGGAGCCCAGCAGGTCGAGGCTGTGGTGGCCGGGAGCGGCCACTGCACTCCGGTCTGGGCGACTGAGTGAGACTCCAACTCAGAAAAAAAAAAAAAATTTTGCAAAACTATATCACAATCAGGATATGGACATGATACAATTCCCCCACCTTATTCAGACTTACCCCGTTCCACTTGTACTTATTTGCATGTATGTGTAGGTGTACATTTAGTTCTATATGATTTTATCACGTGTGTAGGTCTGCTGTGTTCCCCACCATAGCTAAGATACAAAACAGTTCTGTCACCACCAGGATGCCTCCTGTTGCCCTTCTTATAACCACACCCAACTTCCTCCTCCCACACTCTACTGTCACCCTTAAGTCTTGAAAACCACTAAGCTTTACTCTGTTTCTAAAATGTTATCATTTAAAATTTTATATAAACAAGCTCCTACAATATATAACTTTTGGAATTTACTTTCTCTCTACTTGCATATTTCTCTGGAGAGTAATCCATGTTATATGAAATCTGTAGTGTGTTTTCTTTTATGGCTGACTAGTAGTCCATGCTATGGATGTACTACAGTTTGAGCCATTTGCCCACTGAAGGATACCTGAGTGATTTCCAGTTTTTGGCTACTACAGATAAAGCTGCTATGAATATTCCTGTGTATGTCTTTATGTAGGCATAAGTTTTCATTTTCTTGGGATAAATGACCAAAAGGTCAATTTCTGGGTCACATAGTAATTGCTCGTTTACTTTTTTTATGTTTTATTTCTTTTAAATTTTTGTCTGAGAAGGAATTTTATTTTATTTTTAGTTTTAGAGTTGTGGGGTACAAATGGGGATTTACTACATAAGTAGTTGCATGCAGGTGAAGTTTGGGCTTCTAACTGAACCTCTCTCCCCTGATGGTGAACCAGGTAACCAGTGTGTTGTCATATACATGCTTCTTCCTCTCTTGTTCCCTTCCCTAGCAGTGTCCAGCATCTACTGATCTCACCCTTGTGCAAGTGTGACTAGTGTTCACGACCTGCTTATGAGTGAGAACATGTGGTATTCAGTTCTTTGTTACTGCGAGTATTTCGCTTAGTATAGTGGTCTTCAGCTGCATCCAAATTGCTGCAAAGGCCACAGTTTTGTTCTTTATGGCTCCATGATATTTTATTGTGTATATGTACCACATTTTCTTTATCCAGTCCATTTTGATTGACATTTAGGTTGATTCCAAATGCCCATATAATAGTGTTATTGTGAATGGTGCTGCAGTAAACATACATATGCAGGTATCTTTTTGAAAGAACAATTTTTGTTTCTCTGGGTATATGATCAGGATGAGGATTGCTGGATCACATGGGAGCTCAATTTTTAGTTCTTTGAGGGATCACCACACTGCTTTCCATAGAGATTGTACTAGTTTACATTTCCACCAACTGTGTACAAACGTCCCTTTTTTCTCCACATTCATGCCAGCACCTGTGGTTTTCCAACTTATTAGTGATAGCCATCCTTAATGGAGTTAGGTGATATCTCATTTGTGTTTTTAATTTGCATTTCTCTGATGATTCATGAGGTTTAACATTTTTTCATGTGTTTATTGGCTACTTCTATGTCTCCTTTGAGAAGTGTCTGTTCATGTCCTTTGCACGCTTTTTAATGCTTTATTTTTTTTTCTTTTAATTTCAGTTCCTTGTAGATTCTGGATGTTAAGTCTTTGATGCATAGCTCGCAAATATTTTTTTTTCCAATTCTATGGTAGTTTCTTTACTCTTTTGGTGATTCATTTTGCTGTGCAAAAACTTTTCAGTTTGATAAGTTCCCATCAGTCTATCTTAGATTTTTTACAATTGCTTTTGAGTACTTTGTCATGTATTCATTGTCTACTCCGATATCCAAAGAAATAAAAGTTGAGATGGTCAATATAAGAAAGGCCTGTTCTGAAATTCTGGAAATAAATAATTCCCTTCTGGAATTTCAAAGCTCCAGGTTATCGGCAGCCACACCAGCATTTTAGCCATTTTAATGTGTGTACACTGATATTTCATTGTGGTTTAATGTGCATTTCTCTGATGGTAAATTATCTTGAATATGTTTCCATTTGATTGTCATTTACATAACCTTTGATGAAATGTATGTGTATGACTTTTACTTATTTTCAATTTGATTGCTTGTTTTTCTTTTGTTGATTTTCACCAGTTTTATATATTTTCTAGATACTCATTACTTGTTAGATATGTGGCTTGAAAATATTTGATCCAAGTCTAGCTAACTTTTTAAGCCCAGGGAGCAGATTTGATCAGGTAGAAGAAGGAATTTAGAGCTTGAAGAGCAAAATATTGAACTAACCCAGTCTGACAAAAAGAAGGAGAAAAAACTCAAAAATAATGAATAAAGCCTATGAGAGGAGGGACTATGTAATGAAATCAAATCTATGGTTGATTGGTATCCTCAAAACAGAAGGAGAAACTGAGAACACCCAGGAACAAGTCTTCCATGAAGTCATCCAAGAAAATTTCCCATGTATCACTTGAGAGTCAACCATCCAAATATAAGAAATTCAGGGAAACCCTGCAAGGCATTACATGAGAAGACCATCCCCAAGACATAGTAATTCATTTCCATGAGGTAAGCTTGAAAGAAAAAAAATCCCAAAGGCAGCAAAGGAGAAGAATCAGACCATCTACTGGGGAAGATTCATCAGAATTGTAGCACACTTCTCAGCAGAAACCTTAAAAGCCAGAAGGCACCACAGTCCCATCTTCAGTGTTCTCAAAGATAAGCAATTCAAGCCAAGAATGTCTTACCTCACAAAGCTAAGCTCCATGAGTGATTGAGAATTAATACATTTCCCAAGTATTCAATCCCTAAGAGAATATGCCACCTCCAGACCAGCCCTTCAGGAGATGCTTTAAAAAAGCTTTGAGCACAGGAATGAAAGCATGATTTCACTCATCACAAATGCATAGGCAAGCACAGAGCATACAGATCATCCACAAACTGGAAAAGAAAAAGGAAGCTAAGCAACCACTTAAGACCCTTATGACAGGGATAAATCCTTGTATATCAATAATTAACTTGTTTGTTTTTCAAATAAATTGCCAAACTTTTTTTCCAGAGTGGCTAAAATACTTAACATTTCCACCAACAATGCATGAACATGTGTTTTCAGATGTTTAATTGTCATGCACTTTCCCAGGAGTATAATTCCTTAGTTGCATGTTTAGCATGATAAGAAACAGCAAACTATTTTTTATTCTAATCAACAATGTACAGTGTAAATGATCCAGTTTATCTGCAGCCTCACCAGCATTTGGTGGTGTCATTATTTTTAATTTTAGCCATTTTGATATGTGTACACTGATATTTCATTGTGGTTTAATGTGTATTTCTCTGATGGTTAATTATCTTGAATATATTTCCATTTGATTGTCATTTACATATCCTCTTTGATGAAATGTATGTGTATGACTTTTACTTATTTTCAGTTTGATTGTTTATTTTTCTATTGTTGACTTTTGCCAGTTTTATATATTTTCTAGATACTCATCACTTGTTAGATATGTGGCTTGAAAATAATTGATACAAGTCTAGCTAACTTTTTATTCCTCAGCATGGTATTTAGCATTTTAAAAGTTTTCAATTTTAATGAGGTTCAACTTATTAATTTTTCCTTTTAAAAGGTGATCATAGTTTTGTATCAAAACTAAAAACTCTTTGCTTTGTCATATACCATGGAGATTTTTCCCTTGTTTTTTGTCTGAAAGATGTACTGTTTTATGTTTAAAAATACTTTTTTTTACAATTTACATATAAGTCAATGATCCATTTTGAGATAATTTTTAGGCAAATTATGAGATTTAGATCAAGGTATTTTATTTGTTGATGGTGGTATTTTTTGCTTATGAAAGCCCAAGTACTCCAGCACCATTTGTTTAAAAGGCTATCCTTTCTCCACTGAAGCAGAAAGGAAAACTGAGAACATTATAAAGCAAGTATCTTATGAGGTCATTCAGGAAAACTTTCCACATTTGATTCCACAATTAGAAACAAAAACGGTGATGTCACAAGTGACCCTGAAGAAATTCAAAAGATTTTCAGAGATTACTATGAACATCTGTATGCAAATATACTAAAATCTAAAGGAAATGGATTTGTGGCATCATACAATCTCCCAAGGTTGAAACAAAAAGAAATTGAAACTCTGAACAGACCAATAACGACCCAGGAAATTGACTCAGTCATAAGAAATCTCCCTGCCAAAAAAGCCCTGGACCAGATGGTTTCCCAGCTGAATTCTACAAGACATACAAGGAGGAGCTGATACCAATCTTATTAAAAGTATTCCAGTCAATTGAGAATGATACAGTTCTTCCATTTTTATAAGGCTAACATCATACTGATACACAAACCTGGCAAAGATCAAACAAGGAAAGAGAATTAAGGTCAATCTCCTTGATGAACATAGACACAAAAATTCTTAACAAGATTATAGCAAATTTATCCAACAACATATCTTTGCGATCATTCACCATAACTGGGTAGGCTTCATTCCTGTGATACAGGGTTGGTTCAACATTCACAAGACCACAAAGATAATTCAGCACATCAACAGATGTAAAACCAAGAACCAAATGATTATTTCATTAGACGCAGAAAAAACATTTGACAAAACCCAGCATTCCTTCTTGATAAAATTTCTTGAACACCTAGATGTAGAAGGAACATTTTTCAAAACAATAAGAGCCATCTATGATAAACCTGAGCCAACATTTTGTTCAATGGGTAGAAGCTGGAAGCATTCCTTCTGAATACTGGAACAAAACAAGGATTCCTACTCTCACCTCTCTTATTCAACATAGTGCTATAAGTCCTACCCAGTGCAATCAGGCAAGAGAAAGAAATCAGGGGTATCCAAATAGGAAAAGAGGAACTTAAGCTATCCCTCTTTGTGGAAAATATGATTCTATACAGACTCTAGAGAGTCTGTCAAAAACCTCCTCACACTGATAAATTACTTTGGTATAAAGTCTCGGGTTACAAAATCAGTGTACAAAAGACAGTTTAATTTTTATATACTAGCAACAAGCAGATGGAGAACCAAAAAAAAAAAAACCAACACAAACTTATTCACAATAGCCACACACACACACAAATGAAATACCTTGGCATCCACCTAACCAGAAAAGTGAAAGGCGTTTACAATAAGAAGAACAAAATGCCTCTCAATGAAATCAAGGATGACACAAACAAATGGAAATACATTCCATGCTCATGGACTGGAAGAATCATATACAAACAAAAAGACCATGAATAGCCAAAACAATCCTCAACAAAAGGAACAAAGTGGGAGATATCACACTTTCAGACTTTAAACATTACTATAAAGCTACAGTAACCAAGATGGTATGGTATTGGTAGAGGAATAAGTACATAGACCAATGGAACAAATAGAGATCCAGGCAGTAAAAGCATGGTCTGTCAACCAACTCATCTTTCACAAAGCCACCAGTAACAATCATTGGGGAAAGTTTTTCTTATTTAGCAAATGGTGCTGGGAAAAATGGCTAACCACATGCAGAAGAATGAAACTGGACCCCTACCTACCACCACATACAAAAATCAAATCAAAATTGACCAAGAACCTAAACATAAAACCTCAAACTAAGAATCCTGGAAGAAAATGTAGGAAACACCTTTCTGGAGATCAGAGTAGGCAATTAATTCATAACCAAGTCCACAAAAACAAGTGCTACAAAAGTTAAGATAGACAGGTGGGATCTCATCAAACTGAAAAAGTTTTTGCACATCAAATGAAACCGTAAAGAGAGTAAAACACACAAACAAACACAGAATAGGAAAAATAATTGCAAATTATGCATCTCACAAAAGCCTAATATCCAGGATCTACAAGGAACTCAAATGAAGTGAAAGGAGAAAAGTCAGTAACCCCATTAAAAAGTGGGCAAAGGGCATGAATAGACACTTCTCAAAAGATGACACACAAGCAGTCAATAAACACATGAAAAAGTGCTCAGCCTCTTTAATCATCGGAGAAATGCAAATTAGAATCACAATGAGATATCACCTAACACCAGTGAAGACGACTATCATAAGTAAGTCAAAAAGCTTCAGGTGCTGATGTAGCTGAGGAGAAAAGGGACCACTTCTACAACTGTTGGTGGGAATGTAAGCTAGTTTAACCTCTGTGAAAAGCAGTGTGGCAGTTCCTAAAAAAACTAAAACTTGTTCTTCCATACAATCCAGCAGTCCCTCTCCTGGGAATATATCCAGAGGACCATAAATTGCTTTTCCAAAAAGACACCTGCATGTGCATGTTTACTGCCACACTATTCACAATAGCAAACACATGAAACCAACCTAGATGTCCATCGAAAGGGGACTGGATAAAGAAAATGAGGTACATATATTCAGTGGAGTATCATGCAGCCTTAATAAAGAATAAAATCATGGCCTTCGCAGCAACTTGGATGCAGTTGGAGACCATCATGCTAAGTGAACTATCACAGAAACAAAGAGCTGAATATTTCATGTTCTCAGTCATAAATAGGCCCTGATCACTAGTCACATTAGCACAAGAATGGGATCAGCAGTTGCTGGGCACTGATAGGGCAGGGAGAGAGGCAGAAAGTAAAGGGCATGTAGTAATACAAATGGTACCTGGTCCACTACCTGGGAGAGTAAAGGCCATCTAATGTCACCTGCATGCAGCCTACTCATGTAGTAAGTCCTCACTTGAACCCCACAATAAATACATTAAAAAAAAAAACAGCAGAAACACTGAAAGGAATCAAAATTGATGAGTTCAAAAACTATTTTGGGCAGTGGAGAAATGTCTCTATTAGGCATATTGTATCAAATGGAGAATACTTTGAAGGTGATTGAAGTTTAAACAGAATAAATACACAATAATAATAATAATCATCATTATTATTTGAGTTGGGGTCTCACTCTGTCGCCCAGACTGGAGTACAGTGGCCGCTCCCGGCCACCGCAGCCTCGGCCTGCTGGGCTCCGGCAATCCTTCCGCCTCAGCCTTCCCAGTAGCCGGAATTAC
>NW_007246172.1:305085-336245 GCF_000164805.1 Carlito syrichta
GCGGGGGATGGGATTAACAGTAGGAAATATCTGTCGGGGGATGGGAAAACACTTCTTATCTACAGGGTGCCTGAATGAAACGTCATTGTACACCTACCCTTAACTGTACCCCACAAAACCATAATAAAAACTACTGATTAATGAAAAAAAAAAAAAAAAAAAAAAATTTTCCCCTGAAAAAAAAAAAAAAAAAAAAAAAAAAAAAAAAATATGTAATCTGAACTCATCCATAGTTTCCCTAATTATCCCCAGGATGGTACATTTATTATAATTCACAACCTCCAATGACATCTCATAATCACAAAGAGCCTATAATTTCCATTAGGGTTCACTCTTGGTGTTATACGTTCTATGAATTTGAATAATTATATAATGATAGGTATCCATTATTAAAGCATCACAGAGTATTCTCACTGACTGAAAATCCTCTTTTCTACCTAGTCATCTTTCCCTCCACCCAATCCCTGATAATAACTGATCTTTTCAGTCTCCATAGTTTTGCCTTTTCCAGACTTTCATAAAGTTAGAATCATACAGCATGTAGCCTTTTCAGATTCAATTCTTTCACAGAGTAACGTGCTTTTAAGTTTCCTATCAAGCCTTTCATGGCTTGGTAGATCTTTTTTTAAAGGACTAAATAATATTTTTTGTTTGGATGTGTCACAGTTTAAGTATCCATTCATTTACATCTTGGTTGCTTCCAAGTCTTGCCTCCTATTCTCCCATTTCATTTCTGTCCTCTCTTATTTATTGTTATTTATTTATCTATTTATTTATTTACTGGTTGTTGTTGGCTGGGCTAGAGGCTTATCCATTTTATTTATCTTCTCAAATAATGAGCTTCAGGTTTTCCTGCTTTTTTCTATTGTTTTCCTATTTCCTATGTCATTGATTTTTGCTCTATTTCTAATATTTCTTCTGCTTATTTTGGATTTAATTTGCTATTTTTTTTTTTAGTTTCTTAATGTGAAACTTTGGATTGTTGATTTTAGATCTTTCTTTTCTCTCTCTCTCTCTCTCTCTCTCTCTCTCTATTTTATTGTTGAGATGCAGGGTACAAGTCAGGATTAGGTACATATGTAGTCTACACGTATGTGAAGTTTGGGCCTCCAGCTGGTCCTCACTTTCCCTGGTTTAGGAACAGGTACCTTTTGTGATGCTATGTGCCCTCCCCCATTTCCCCTTCCCCAGTAGTGTTCTGCGACTGCTGATCCCTCCCTTGTAGCATTGTGATAAATGTTCAAGACCCATTTATGAGTAAGAATATGTGGTATTCAGTTATTTGTTTCTGTGATTGATCACTAAGTATGATGGACTCTAAATCTATCCAGTTTGCAGCAAAGTCCATAATTTTGTCCTTCTTTGTGGCTATGTAATACTCCACATGTATGTACCATATTTTATTTATCTGGTGCCCTTTTGATGGGCAGTAGGGTTGGCTCCATGTTTTTTCTTTTGTGAATAGTGAAGCAGTAAACATGCATGTGCAGGTATCTTTTTTTGTAGAATGATTTAAGTTCCTCTGGGGATATTCCTATAAGGAGCATTGCTGGGTTGTATGGAAGGTCAATTTTTAGTTCATTTAAAAATTGCCACAGTGTTTTCCATAGAGGTTGGACTAATTTGCATCCTCACCAGTAGTGTAGAAGTGTTCCCTTTTCTCTGCAGCCATGCCAACGTATGCTGTTTTTTGATTTATTAATGATGGCCATCCTTACTGGAGCTAGGTGGTATCTCAATGTGGTTTTAATTTGCATTTCTCTGATGAATAGCCAGGATGAGCATTTTTTCATGTGTCTGTTGGCTGCTTGTATGTCTTCTTTTGAGAAGTGTCTATTCATGTCTTTTGCCCACTTTTTAGTAGGCTTGTCTCCCCTGCCTTTTTTTTCTTATGGCTCGTTTGAGTTCCTTGTAGATCCTGAAGTTAGGCCCTTGTCAGATACATAATTAGCGATTTTTTTTCCCATTCTGTGGGTTATCTCCCTGCTTCTTGATGATTTATTTTGCTGTGCAAAACTTTTTTAGTTTGATGAGGTCCCACTTGTCTATTGTAGCATTTATGTCATTTACTTTTGGGGATTTGATTATGAATTGGTTGCCTATTCCCATGTGCTTAAGTGTTATCTCCTACATTTTCTTCTATGATTCTTATAGTTTGAGGTTTTGCATCTAGGTGTTTATCCATTGAGTTGATTTTGTGCATGGTGATAGGTATGGGTCCTGTTTCATTTTTCTGCATGCTGTGAGCCAGTTTTCTCAACACCATTTTTTAAATAAAGTCTCTTCTCCCAAGCACTTGTTATTGCTGCTTCTTTTTTTTACATATTCATTTGATGCTATAAATTTTTCTATATGCACTGCTTCTGCTGTCTCCTACATATTTTGAACATGTGTTTTCATGTTCCTTTAATTAAAAATATTTTAAATTTCTCTTGAAATTTTTGGACCCTTTTGTTATTTAGAAATATGCTGTTTAACCCTACAGATTTTGAGATATTCCAGCTAACTTTTGTTGTTGATTTTTAGTTTAATTATATTGTAGTCTGAAAACAAACATTACATATATTTTTTCTTCCAAGCTGTGTTTTATGGTTCAGAATGTGGTCTTATCTAGGTGAATGTTCCATGAATGTTTGAGAAGAATGTGTTTCCTGTTGTTGTTTGATAAAGTAGTCTAGAATTTGATGAAATTCAGCAGGCTAATGATGTTGTTGAGTTCAACTGTACTCTTACTGATCTTCTGCCTGCTGAATCTATTTCTGATAGAAGGTTGTTGAAGTTTCTATGATAGTTGATTCATCCATTTATCCTTATATTAGTTTTGTTTTTCCCCTAATATAGTTTAGTGCACTGTTGTTAGGTGCTTACATGTTAAGAATTATACTGTTCTTCCTGTAGAATGATCTCACTTATTGTGATGTAATGCCCTTTTTTATCCCTGATTACTTTTCTTCCTCTTAGTTCTGCTCTGTTTGAAATATAGATATTCCTGCTTTCTTTTAGTTTTAGCATGGCATATTTTTTCCATCTCTTTTCCTTTTATCTAATGTAACTTTATAGTTAAAATAGATTTCTTGTAGATAACATATAATCATTTCCTAATTTTTAATCTACCCTGACAGTCTGTGTCTTTAAATAGTGTATTTAGACAATGAACAAAGTGATTATTGATATAGTTGAATTAATATCTGCCATCTTTGCTATTGTTTTCTCTTTGTTACCCTTGTTCTTTATTTCTCTTTTAGTCTTCTGCTCCCCCTTTTTTTTTGTAGTTTTAATCAGCATTATATGTGTTTCTAGTTTTTCCTTTCTTAGAATTTCAGTTTTCTTTTTAAAAACAAAACAAAACTATTTTTAGTAGTTGCCATAAAGTTTGCAAAATGCATTTACAACTAATCCAATTCCATTTTCAAATAACACTGTAACATTTCATAGGTAGTGCCAGTAACTTATAATAATTTAAAGACCTAATTCTTCCCTCCCATTTTTTTTGTACCATTGTTCTCATGCATTTCACTTATATGTAAGTGTGCAAAGCATATATGAGGGGAGACCAAAAAAAATCCAGAATTAGTTTTTTGAGGGCAAGCCCTTTATAGTATAGGCTTCCCCAGCTAGGTAAGTGTGCTAGGAACACATTGGCATCAGTACAAGCCAGTGCTGCGGTGAGAGGCTGCATTTGGCTTCAGTTAATTTTTTTTTTTTATATTCTTTCAATGTGTTTGCCAATTTCATGATGGATGATTTACAAGTGCACCTGCACACACCACACTGAGTGTTCTGCAGTTTTTGACCCAAAATGGCGTGACTCCCAAGCCCTTCCTATTCACCCAATCTCAGATGTCACCCCGAGTGACTTTTTTTGTTGTTGGTTCTCCAGAAGGAAAAAATCCTCAGAGGGAAACTTTTGCCAATGTGGAAGAGGTAAAACCAGCAGAAGCATTAAAAGGCATTAGAATTGATGAGTTCAGAAACTTTTGAGTAGTGGAAAAAAATCTCAATTAGGTGTATTTCATCAAGCAAAAAATACTTTGAAGGTGACTGAAGTTTAAACATGTAAGAATAATTACATTTTTTATAAATAAATTCCTTTTAGGGGGGAGTCCCCATTTGTATTTATGTGTCATACATTTGTATGCTAGATACATAAGCATACATAATTGAATACATTGTTGCTATTATTTTGAACAAACAATTATCTTTTTGATCAATTAAGTATAAGAAAAATAAAAGATTTTATTTTACCTTTATTTGTTTCTTTGATGCCCTTCCTTCCTTCTGTAGATGTGAGTTTTTGACCTGTATCATTTTTCTTTTCCCTAAATAACTTCTTTTGAAATTTCTTGAAAAGGCTACTGGCAACAATTTCCAAATTTTTGTTTGCCGGAGAATGTCTTTATTGATATATCACTTTTGAAAGATAATTTTGCAGTGTTTCAAGTATTTCTTCCATTTCTTTCTCTTTTTCTTCTCCTTCTGGTATTGCCATTACACATAAGATACAACTTTTGTAGTTGTCCTACAATTCTTGAATGTTTTGTTCTGCTTTTTTCTTTGTTCTCTATGCTTTTCAGTTTTTAAAGTTTCTATTGACGTATCCTCAAGATCAGAGATTCTTTTCTCAACAGTTTCCAGTCTGTTAATGAGTATATCAAAGGTGCTCACTTCTGTTACAGTGTTTTTGATCTCCAGCATTTCTTTTTTGCTTCTTCCTTAGGATGCTCATTTCTCTGCTACATTGTCCATATGTTTTTGCATGTGCTCTACTCTATTAGAGTCCTTACCATATTAATCATAGTTGTTTTATGTTCCCAGTCTAATAATAAACATCTCTCCTATATATAGATTTGATGTTTTATCTTTCTTTAACTGTTTTTTTTTTTTTTTTTTTGTCCTTTTGTATGCATTGTAATTTTTTCCTGGTTGCTGGATGTGATGTAACGGGTAAAAGAAATTAGCCTAAATAGACCTTTAGTAATGTGGTGGTAAGGTTTTGGGGGAAGTATTCTGTAGTCCTACACTTAAGTCTCAGTGTTTTAGTGAGTCCATACCTCTTCACAAGTATTTCTCCCACATGGAAGACTACAGCTTAGTGGAGTTGGGTATTTTCATTCCCCCAGGTCAGCTATGCTCTTGTAATACCCCAGCAGATTAGGCTCTAGCTAATTAGTTTTTCCTGATAGCAGGCCTTGCTAAACAGAACAGAGTACTTTGGTGTATTTCACAATGTTTTCTTTTCCTCTTCTACTCTTGGAATCACAAGAGAATATTTTTCCCTGATGTTTACTGTGGGAAATTGACATGCTCCTAGTGGTAAATATCACAATATTATGCCTGGGTCCACCTGGACTTTTTAACTCTCAGATTTGTCTGCACTGAGATTCATCAATTACAGTTCAGGTTTTCCTACTTGTAATGGTCTCCGTTTGTGAGTCCCTTTTCTGGTAAGCCATGCCTTTTTGTATTTACCTGTTTGTCTTTCCAATCTTTGGGGTGGTGCTCACCAATTTTATAGATCCCTAGAAGAGTTTTTGATTTTTTAGTTTGTTTGACTTTTTACCTGTTGTTAAAATAGTAGCAACTTCCAAGTTCATTATGTGTGGATCCAAAGCTGAAAGAAGCTTTGATGTATTTTTAAGAATTGGAGATTTTATGTAAAGGGATGGCAGCCTCCAGATGTGCTATAGTCATGAGTATCCTTTTGGGGATATGGGCCTGAGTTTGGATGAGCCAGCCTTGGTGAAGAGTAGCAAAACAATTGTCCTTACTACTACTAATGGTCTCTAAGATCCTAACACAACATTCAGTCTCATTATCAGACCTGGGAAGGCAAACAAGTAAGGAGTAAACCATTGATAGTAACTTGAAAATCACTAATTGACATTGTCTGGGATTTTCCTGCTCTAGAACTATATAAACAAATCAATTAGGTTGAGCAGAGCTTATAAACTCCACTTTTGAGACTCAAGTCCACACTCTACTTCAGACTGGCTTAAAGAACTGTCAGACTGAGAAAGGGTGTTCCAATGTAATCATTCACATTGTCCAGGAGGTCACCAGAAAATGTCTCATTAGGTCCCACAAGACAGCTGAGGCCATTACACATACCAAATTGGATCTCCACATTACTTGATTTCAGAAGCCTCATTAAACAAGATCAACTTTTGCTTGACATCTCTCTCACCTTTCTGATTATAGAAAAAGTTGTAGTCACTCTGATAGTAGAATTTTGTAAATATGTGGTCCTCATAGAGTTGTGAGAGGATATTAGGATTTAAAGAAGGTTTCTTTATATTTTAACTGTATAAAATGCTCAATTGGCTTCAGGGGAAAAAATGAAGTTCTGAAGCAATTTGCCTTACATAAGTTTGATATATCAATAAAGAGTTTTAGGCACAGCTTTGATATGGGGAGACACCATATAACTCGAAACTATTATAATGTAAGTGAACATTAATGACAGTGTCTGCTGTAATATCCATAGTTCTGAAAACATTATTGAGTTGGGCATGGGAGATAATGTAGAGATAATGCTCTCTTGATTCTTAGCTTTACTTGACTGGAAATCACTGGCCCAGCCATCTCCTAGAGAATTTTTACTTACCTGCTCACTTCTGACTTCTGCTACTATTGTTGCCTAGGCTGTTTGTTCAGATCCCATCATTTGGGCTATTGTGCAGCTGGGGATTCTTCACAAAGACATTAGTTATGAAAATGTGCTTCAGATTTTAGGGCTGAACTTATGTCACTACCACAACACACTCAAATGTATAATCTACCTGGTCCAGACAAAGGATGTCACCCCATATCAAAGTCAAGCCTTTGATAAAACAGCAGATTGTCATTACTCTATCAATTTCTTCGTTCCTCCATCCAGAGGTCCACAATGGTACAGAAGAACATATTTCTCATTAAATAAAGCCTTGGATGAGGCATGGTAAGGAGGGCAGCAAGAATCTAGATGAGTCCAGGTGGGTTTGAAGTTCAATACTGCAAGTGGAGCCTACCATTTCAGAAGCACTTGAGGCATCAAGAGTTTATGAAGTCATTCACAAAGGGCTTTCCTTCTTCTTCTAATTAAGCTTTTCTTTTAGGCAAGAAAAATGCAAAGGAAGTCTTTTACATAGCCTATAGACAGCATCAAAGGCTAACTCTTGCTGAGATCAACATTTATGGACTTCACCAATAAAACCATTAAGACAATTTGCACTGAGATCTCTATAAATATTGCTGTAATCTCAAGAAGAAGAACAAAGGATTATTTTCTTCTCTCCATCCATCTATTTCTGTTCATCTTTTCATGTTAAACTCACTTTTTCCTACTTCAAAGAAGCTTTCTCTATGGGACTGGGATAGGTGTCTCCTACCAGACTTAAATTTGTAAATTTAGAGTACTACAAACTCCCGATGAAGAAGAAAAAGTACTCCTTGGTAGTTTTGAAAGAAACATCCTGAGAAAGATTCTAATTGGCTGGACTTATTTCCTGAGACTATCCCTCAAACTATGCCTATGGTGAGAAGGACAGAGTATTCTAAATGGGATGGGGAGGTGTGATTTAAATTATCATGATAATACAACACATTAGAGTGTAAGTGGAAGCTCAATTCTGCAACCTCAAGGGCCCTTTGTTCTTTTTAAAAAAGTCTTGAACAGTAATTTCTCTGCTTTAGAATGTGAATCTTTATTTGGCTAAAATATATCCCAAGTAATCTTACTGTTTCTGACGTGTCTTGACACATTCTACTTTGATAATGTAGTCTGCCAATGAGAGTAATTGTTTGCATCACTGGTCAACCTCCTTTAATGGAAAGTAAGCAGTCTAACACTTGGTATTAAAAAAAAGTTACAGTTGAGACCTTTAGATGATACTTTCTCACTGCATCAACATACAGGAGCCAGAGAAGTCCAAAATGTTAGGGTACGGACGGACAGGGTGAGGGTGGAGAGGTGCAGAGAGGCGCGCAGCACTGCCGGGGCTGGCAAAGCCAGAGGTGCGCTCTGGCAACCCAGAGATCCGAGTAGATTGCAAAGAATTGTGACACACGGAGATGAGAGAAGAAAAGATTTTTTTAAAGAAAAGTTCACCCCCCACAGACAGGGAGTGGACCTACACTCTAGGTGAGTGTGGCATCGTAGCACCCCAGAGTCCTGGCTTAAATCCTTTTCTTGAAGATGTTGCACGTGACTGCTGTGACTACTGCGACTTCCTTATCGACCACCTGTGGATGTCTTGGAGAACCTGTGACACAGAGACCCATTAATGTCCGCTCACATCATCATAGCCCCTAGAGAAGGGCATGATAAGGACTCTAATGTTCCTGCACCTTCCCAAACGACATTCCTTAGAGCTAGTGGAGGGTGCTCCTCCCCTTATCTCCTATGCATTCCCAGGGGGTAGCTTCAGGGGATCCTTGGCTTCCCTATAGATAGTGTCCAATTTCCTGGAAGATCGAATCCCCACCTGCTCTCCCTCTGAGCAGTTATAACTTTTGTAATTACAAGTTTCATGACTTTTACAGTCCTTGCCCAATGCATGATGTCTTAGACCTTGTAAATTTCCTTTACTCTAGGCAAGCTTAACTGCCACTATGAGATACCTCCGGTACCTGGAAGTCTGTTTCTGAAAAGACAAAGTCGGTAATGTTAATTATACCTAAAGTGTTCATTTCTCCAAAAGCATAGCTTCTACTTTCTCATCATTGTGTCAGGGTTTAAGAACAAGATGAAAAACGGCTTCCCACTCTCGGTCTGTCCTTTCATAGAAGGGCCTGTTTGGCTCTGTCAAAGTGATAGCATATGTTATGGTGATCTTTAGAACCTCCCTCTAGCTCTGTCTCTGGATGGGTCAAAGTCAACCCTTCTCAAAGCCAGCCTTGGGCCTTCTCCCGTCTGTTGTATTTAACACACGTAATGGCCTTCAGCTCCACTTCCCAGTTGTCATCCTTCTGTCAAAGTTTAGTTTACTCTTTTCCCTTAAAATCATTCTGTCAAAACTGTAGAATTCTCCTTCTGAATTCTGAAGTCACTTTATTTATTTATTTTTTTTCTTTAGTTGGAGTCTTACTCTGTTGCCCAGGCTGATCTCGAACCCCTGGGCTCAAGCAGCCCTCTTGCCTTGGCCTCCTCAAATGCTGAGATTACAGGCATGAGTCACTCCACCAGGCCACTTTATTATGTATTCAATGTGGTGATTTATACCCATGTCTCACACAATATCCTGTGCACACACACGTGCGTACACACACACACACACAAATTATTTTTCTTGATTTTCTTTCTTATCTATTTTTTTCTTTCCATTTCTGTCATGATATGTGTTTGAGGCTTTTGATTTTCTTTAATTTCTTTAGGTATTGCTTGTCTGTTTTCCATCGGAAGTTCCAGTTTATATTTTGACCCTGAAGTGGAGCCTGCTTGAGAGTGCTCCTCTAGCCTTCATATGGCCTGATTATCAAGAACATTTAGCTTTCTCCAGTTATTCTGCCTTGTATACTGTTTCACCCCTGAAACTGCAATTTATCATCTTCCAGGTGAAATTTTTAATGAAGAAATGATCCTCCCAGGCACTGGAACCAATGCTAGCAATGCTAAGGACCGGGGTTAACCACATGGGATTGTTCCTCTTAGGCAGAGAGAGGTTAATCCAGTCAACCCCAGAGGGCAAGAATCTTTAATCATTTACCAATACTCTACCATTAGTTATGGTGCTTAGAAGTCCAGAGATAATATGAACAGTCTTTGTTTGCCCATGTTTCTTATTTCATTCTCAAAATTTCCCCTATGTGAATAGCAAATTATATGGTATCCCCCACTTGACACCAGGGCAGTATGAAGAGAATATTCTTAAAACCACTTCAGTACCACTTGAGACTGAAATTTATGATGTGACCTGGTTAGATCTTGATTCTGGTCTCTGCCATGGCTAATGACGTACCTTTCTACCAAGGCCACAGTTGTTCTTCAAGGTGCAAAAGAGGAGGAGCCCCTCACTCACACCTACCATATACATTCAGCCCAAGTGCACTCCAGCCAAGACAATCTGAAGTCAATGTTTAAAGCTCCTTTTACCCAGCACAAGTTTTTTTTGTTTGTTTATTTTGTTTGTTTTTCACCAGGGGTTTATCCTGATTGACTTCAAGGGCCCTTGATCTTGAATAAACTGAGTCCCTAAGATGTTTAATGGGCCTCTTATTTTCATGTATTTTACTATATCAGCTTCAGGAGAAAATCTTGATCTATTAGAAAAAAAAGTATAAGAACTATTCACCCCGATGTGGTCCTTTCAGATAGAAAAGTTCAGTTTTAACAGTACACAAATATTATACCCATTTCAGGTTCCTCTCTCAGGGTAATGACTAATTTACATTTTGAACACTTATAAATGACATCTTTGAGGCCGACTTAGTATCTTAGTATCTTAGTCTGTTTAGTCTGCTGTAAAAAAATGCCATAGACTAGATGGCTTATAAACAGCAGAAATTTATTTCTTACAACAGAAATTTATTTCTGAAGACTGAGAATTACAAGATCAAAATGCTGACTGATTTAGTGTCTGGTGAGGTCCTGCTTCCTGGTTCATACACAGCCATATTTTTGCTGTGTCTTCATGTGGCAGAAGAGGCACAGGTGTTCCCTGGGGCATCTTTTATAAAAGCACTAATTCTAGTCCTAATCCCCTAATCACCTCCTAAAGGCTCTATCTCCTAAAATCATTTACACTGGATGATAGGATATAAAATATGAATTTTTGTAAAGAAGAAACATAAACACTCAGTTTGTAGCATTCAGTTATTTTGTTATCTAGAAAAAATGCTTTTAATTTTTTGAATAATCTTTTTTTACCTCGATTTATTCTTTTTTGTAGATAAAATACCCTGAATCTTCTTTAGGTTGTAAACGAATGTCCTCTTGTTCTTTTTATTTGTTTATTTATTTTTTCCAACTTTAATTTTTAATTTTTATTTTTTAAATTTATTTTAGAGTCATGGGGTACATGTGAGGATGTGCTACATAGATTATGAGAAGGCAAGGTTTGGACTTCTAGTGAGCCCACCCTCCTAGTAGTGGACATGGTACCTAATGGGTGATTGTGTACCCATTATCTCCCTTCCTCCCACTCCCTGTTAACAGTGCCCAGAGTCTGTTGTTTCTTTCTTGGTGCCTGCATGACCAATGTTCAGGGTCCACTTACAAATGAGAACATAGTGGTATTCAGTCTTTTGTTTCTGTGACAGTTCACTTAGAATGATGGTCTCCAGCTGCATCCATGATATTGCAAAGGACATTATTTTGTCCTTTGGCTGTGTAGTATTCCATCTCATATATGTACCACATTTTCTTTATCCAGTTCACTTTTGATGGGCATCTGGGTTGGTTCCATGTTTTTGCTATTGTGAATAATGCTGCATTACACATATGTGTGTAGGTGTCTTTTTGGTAGAGTAATTTATACTCCTCTGGGTATATTTGCAGAGTGGGATTGCTGGATTGTATGGTAACTCAATTTTTAGTTCTTTGAGCAAATGCCACACTGCTTTCCATATAGGTTGAACTAGTTTATATTTCTACAAACAATGTAGTACCTTTCCCTTTTCTCTGCAACCTCACCGACACCTGTTGCTTTTTGACATTTTTGTGATAATCATCCTGATTGTTGTGAGGTGGTATCTCATTGCACTTTTGATTTCATTTCTCTGATGATTAGTGAGGCTAAGCATTTCTTCATGGATTTACTGGCAACTCAGATGTCTTCCTTTGAGAAATGTCTGTTCATGTCACCTCATCAACAAGGGTATCTGCATAATGAACATTTGTGTATCTCTTGCTCTTTTTTAAGGAACTTTGTTTAATTGACCTGATTTACTCTGACATATGTTAATCATCTTGCCTTACAGTATCTTTGCATGTATCTGGTGATTTTCCTTCTACTTTCATAAATTTAAGTATAGTATAGTATTGCAACTTGAGATGAGATTTTCATAGACCTTCATGGAGAAAGAAAGACAGTTTTTAGACTTACTGAAGTTGTACTTGGCTAAAGTAAGAGCCCAATTGTTTGGGGGAAGTATAAACAAGTTACATTCTGGAAAAGTTCCCTCAAGTAGCTCCAGAGCTGTTTCACATATTAATATTGTGTTGCCCCGGCAGTCACCTGATGACATGCCCACTTGTCTATTGGCATGGGGGGGGGGCTTATTGTGCAGCCACTGTTACGTGTGTGCCATATCTGCATCACCAACTGTGGGAAGCCCCAGCAGTTAGAACATTTGCTTCATGTTTCTGCAGTATTATGATTCTCCCATCATCTGACTGGCAGTCCTCCCTCTCCCCAACTCCAGTTGTTCACTCCAGTGTTAGTGTCAGTTATCCATGCATGAGGTCTTTGCCTCTTAGAGGTCCCACCTCCTAGTAATGCTGCAGTAAGAAATGAAACATTTGTGCGGCATTAGGGATCAAGTTTCCATCACATAAACTTTGGGGGCCATATACGAGCCATAGTACCCTGGTGTTGCCTACTATCTGTGCATTCTTAGATAAGAAATCTCACTTCTATGAGCTCTGCTATATAGAATTGGCATATTGATAGCAAATACATAGGGTATTATAGCAAAGCAAAGCCAGAAGAATGTACAGCATGTATTACGTATCTGATATATTGGAGAATCATTACTGGTCTACCATCTTGTATCTGCCATTTGGATATCCACAAATCTTGGAAAAGCAAAGAATTTTGTGACTAATGTTCTCTTGTTCTTTTTAAAGGAACTTTGTTTAACTGACCTGATTTACTCTGTCATTTGTTAATCATCTTGCTGTCTGGAATCTTTGCATGTATCTGGTAAGAATCTGGATCCAAACCTATGTGAGGCTACTCAGTCTTTATTTCTCCCTCTTATTGTGATTATTTATAAGTTTGTCTGAAGAATAATTAATATACTTGATTTTCAGTTGTTACTTAATGCATAATTGAGGTTGTGATATCATATATGGTATCTATATATTCCATAAAATGATTTAAAACCTGGGAGCCTCCAAATGTTAAAACAGGTTTTGATAAGGAATTTTTCTTTATTTTTGTTGGGTTCTTGCTCTGTTGCCCAGGCTGGAGTACAGTGGCACCCTCATGGTCACCACTGCCTCTACATGCTGATCTTAGGTGATCCTTCCTTCTCAACCTCCTGAGTAGCTGGGACTGTAGGTGTATGCCACCATGGCTGGATTTTTTTTTTTTTAAATTGTAGATATAAAGTTTCACCAAGTTGTCCAGGTTAGTCTCGAGCCCCTGGACTCAAGGCTTAATAGGGAATTTTGACCAGTGTTAGCTCTTCACCTGACTCTTATAAATAAGGAGCGGGGAGTACCAAAAGTACAAAATGGAGCCAAGGTCTAGGTCTAAAGCAGGGTATTAGAGAAACAGAACTTTCTTTAGTAGATATTTAGTGTGTAGTGTGTCAGTGTATCTCATGACTTGAAATGAACTTGGAAGGGAGCCCTTGACCTATATGCTTGTGTTCTCAGGCAAAATCATTTGGATTTCATCTTTGGAAAGATGAAAATCTCAGTTGCCTAGCTATGCCACTAAGTTGCTAAATAGTTACCCTCTTAGTTTTATCTCTAAAAACATCTTCATAGTCAAAGGTGTTAGATGACGTGGATATAGGTTTAGAGAAGAAGAAAAGTCCTGTGATTGTGATTGGGGCCTAAATCTTTAAAAACTGGGGAGGGGGGAGCATCGTACTGTACAATCAGCTACTTACCACTAACCTGAATTTTACTTCTATTCTTTAATTATAATCTTTACAACATTCCTGCAAGACATTTTATTCCTGTTTTATTTATCTATTTATTTTTAAAGGTAGATTTATTAAAGGGAAGATACGTTGTGAAGAGCACAGCGGGCAGAGCAGCAGAGAGAGATTGTTTGCTGTTTGCCTGTTCCTGTTTCAGAGGTGAAGAAATTTAGTTATTTCAGAGGGTTTAAGTGATTTGGTGACAGGGAAAATTAGCTAGGATAGTCCTGAATTTCACAGTTCAAGTATTCTTACTCTCATTGCACATCTTAAACATTTAGTTTTCCTTCTGTTATTATATACTTGTGTTAAATCTCTGCACTCATGTGAGAATTATTAATAGATATGTGTGTCTCTGGTTTTGCAAAGAATATAACCACTCCTTTGCTCATGCTGCTTCCTCTTCTTTTTGTTTTAGCGATCAAATAAGAGATGTATTTTAGATATACAATCGTTCATACTAAGGTCTTTATCCACAGTTCCTGGGAGGGAACTTTTTTATACTGGGTATTTATAGAGTAACAGGACCATGTTTTTGTTGTTCATGGTGAGCCACTTGGACTACAGGTGAGTTTATGCTAAGGAGATGGATCAGGAAGAGACTTGACTGTGTCACAAAGACTAACCATATAGTTAGAGAGTTGGGACTTGGAGACACTTGCTATTAACTCAATACCTAAGAAGGAGATAATGGCTAGAGATTGAGTTCAACCTCATGGCCACTGATTCAATTAATCACGTCTGTGTAATCAGCTCCCAATAAAAACTGTAGACACGAAATTAGAATTTTCTGGTTGGTAATACACATGAATGTCCCAGAAGAATGACATGTCCTGACTCCACGGCAAGTGGACACAAGTTTTTCGTCTGATACACTCCCACACCTTGCCCTCTGCATCTCTTCCTTTGGCAAGTCCTAATTTGTATCTTTTACTGTTATAATCAAACTGTGATTATAAGTATAGTGCTGTTGACAAGATGCCAAACTCTGTAAAAATATTTAAGATGGTTTATTCTGAGCCAAGTGTGAGTGACCTTAAGCCAGTGACACTCATCCCAGGAGATCCTGCGAACATGTGCCCTCAGTGGTAGAATTGCAGTATGATTATGTATATTTTAGGAAGGTAAATGTTACAGAAAATCATAAATCAAGACATGTGAGATTTACATTGGTTCAGTCCAGGAAGGCAGGACATCCCCAAGTTGGTGCTTGCAGTTTATAGGTGGATTCAAAGATTTCCTGACTGGCAATTAGTAGCAAGAGTCAGCTCTTATCCAAAAAAAAATTTAAATCAGTATAGGAAATGGGCAGCTTGAGGAATGGTAAGGAAGTCAAATTTCTTGATATGCAGGTGAAGCCTCATGGACAGCACACTTCAGAGAGAATAGGTGGCAAGGGTCTTAAAGGTGTCCCGAGTCCAAGAGCCCCAATAAACAGCTTTACAGGGTCATAAAATACTTTGATTTTCCTTCTTTTTCTGTTATTGATGTTATGCAGAGTCAGGTTGGAAAGCAAATATTATAAAGGGTTAATAATAAACCTGTTTCCAAATTAGTTAGGAATTTGGGGAAAGAAAAAGGTAAGAATTTAGTCCTCAGTGGTTTCCTGAGTTCTATGAATCATTTTAGAAAATTATCAAAGCAGTGGGGATGGTGGAAAGTCCTAAATTCATAGCCAATTGATTAGAAGTGTGAATGGCCTGGCAATCCCCAAGTTTGCAGCTGGCATCTGAAGAGAGGATAGTCTCACTTCAGTGGAAGTCTATTTAAGTTACAAAGTTCAGCTTAACTCTGGGTAGTAAGTGTCAGAACTGCATTGCACGAGGTTACCACTTTTTCCTTTTTTTCATTTTAAACCATGATTCTGTTATGGTTTTGAGAATATTCAGTATTCAGATATAACCACTAAATAGGAAACACGGCGTAGGCAAGATGAGAATCAGTATGGAAGGGCTGCCCAATCAGCTCAAAATCACTGAACATTTTCTCTGGGTTGTGAGGAAATTAAAGTAACTCAAAGCAGTCTGAGCTGTATGAGGTATGCAAAATTTATCAGACAAAGAGAGATATGAGTATGGGACTTCAGTTAAGTCCCTCACTCCCATGCTCAGGGCAACTGTTTAAAGATAATGCTGTTCCTAACTAGGTGCCTTACCCAATAGTTTCATGTTCCTGTAATTTGTGGTACAAAGAACAATGTATATATAATTACTAGCTCATGTTATTTTAATGTCAATTCCCAATAGACAACTTAGAACCTGCTTCTTCTTTTCTTTTAAAACCCTACTTGTAACTGTTGCTAATCAGAGTGGATATTCAGGGCAACTTGAATCTACACTTCCAGGTTGCAGTCCTCAAGGTTGCCCCAATTGAACTCTCTGCTTATATTAATTTTGCATCAACTACTTCCTTTTCATTTGACAGTTATAATAGCTGTAGCTGACTTTAAACATATTTGTCAGAAGGAGAAGAAAGAAGTAATGAATTAGTTACAAAACAAATTGGCTTAAATGGAATGATCACTACAAACTGCGTTTCCATTAGAGCAAGACTATGATGCAGCCTGAATCATGATCGAGATTTGACAAAAGAAAAACCATCAAAGAAGGAATTGAAGTCTCATCTTCCTGGAGAAGTAATAGGACCTTGACTATCCTTGACTTTTCTTTGTAGGTACTTAATAGGAGTTTGAAAGATAACTCCACCCCACAACAGAGAAGCCCTGCTATAAGTTTTCAGATATTAGTCATAAAAAACTTTTTTTTTTGCTGTTTATTTTGTGTGTGTGTTTGTTTGCTTTACTAAAAATGAAGTGTGTGTGTGTATATATGTGTATGTGTGTGTGTGTGTGTTTATAAAACCATATCTAAAATCTGTCATAGATTAAAGTCTCTATGATTGGAATTAGTGAAAAGGAGCATATACACAAGTTACCCCTTGATAATAGAGACAATACATAATACAATATGACACTGACACTAGAGAGAGACAGACTATTACAATAGTAATTAATACCATTTTAATCATTCAGGATGTTCTTCTATACTAGGTAATTTTTGACTGGCTTTTTTTTTTCACATGAAGACAGCAAAGCTGAGAGAACTAAGCATTCACATATGCAATCCCTGGAGAAGAATAGCAGACACACCGAAGCAGAGCTATCCCAGCTCCCAGAACCTGAAGCAGAGAAGCCTCAAATACTCACAATGTGCAGTGAGAAGCAAGACTACCACTGATCTCTGCCTAAGTCAACTATCTCCAGCTGACACACAAATGTTTGAGATGATTGTTGTTCTCAGTCTTTCTGTTTTGCAGCAGTTTATTGCACATTTACTGACTGATATAGATCCTGAACACTGGAAACAGGTTGTTATTTCAGATTCACTTAACATTTCTAAAATTTTAAATTGTATGCCATCCATTAGTGATTTACTTTTAATTACTGAAGCCATATCATGAGTCAAAAGGTAATACAAAATCAATAATATACTATTTATAAAATAACAAATATGAGAACTCTATGCATTGGGTTGATGCATAAGTTCGTAATGTTTTTCACTTGACCGTGGAATGCAAATATCACATGATTGTTGACTGGTCACAGTTCATTGCAATTGCCAATTCTGATGTGGATCATCATGGATTAAAGCATTTAATCAGGTTTCAAAGCCCAATGGTCTTCCTGAATGGAGAATCACTCAGGTCAAAGTGACCCTCTTTGAAATGACAAAACGATTTTCTTGCTGTGCTTTCTCCAATGGCATTCTCCTCATACATGGCATAAAACCTCTGCTACCTTTATTCTTCTGCTAAACTCCAACAGAAGAATGTGTCAGAAGTGTTTCTTTTTTTCCACTTGATACTCCATCTTCTTTGGTCCAAAAATAGCATTAACTGACTCCAAATCTGCAAAACGCAAGGCATATTCACAAGCACAACATTGCCATGACAAATGACAAATGGTAAACTTCCAACACCACAGTGTTGCCATACCAAAAACAACTGCTACAAGTTTATGCATCAACCTAATAGTTTATGAAAAGTGATCAAAGATATACAGAAAAAGATGTAGTTGTAAGTACTATTAATATTAACTAAGAATAATAGAATACATATATCTTTTATATGTATAAAAGAGCATAAAAATATGACAGGAAGAATTTATACCAAACTTTAATAGGCCTTACTGACTGGATGAATTGGCTCATCCCTGTAAGCTCAGAGCTGTGAAAGGCCAAGGTGGAAGGATTACTTGAGCTCATGAGTTCAAGACCAGCCTAAGCACTCATCACTCATTATTCAAAAAAAAAAAAAAATTGCCAAGATTAACCAAGTGTAGTGGTGTGCGCCTATAGTTCTAGCTACTTGGGTAGCTGAGATGGGAGGATTACTCTGAACCCAGGATGTTGAGGCTGTGGTAAACCGTGATTGTGCCACTACACTCTAGCCTGGGTGACAGAGTGAGATCCTAATCAAAGACAAAAACAACAAAAAAATAGGACTTACTGCTTGGGAGAGAAGATAGTTGGAGATACGATTGGTAGACATGGGAAAGATACCATCTTTTGTTTGCATAATTTGGTAGTGTTCAAACTATTTTCAAACATAGAATCTTATTATGCAGCTTAATAAGAGAAATCAAATTGGAAGAATGCTGACAAAATGTTAGGGTTGATTATATCTCGCTGTTGTAGCCATAGCTATATTTTTTAAATTATGAGTCTTACTTTGGATTTTTCTGAACATAAAGACCATAAAAGGACTTTCAATCAAGTAGTCTATTTAGGAGGTGAAACCAGGTACAGGAGTGAGGGAAGAGTGAGACTGAAAAGGTGGATAAGGCAATAGCAGTGCCACTGTGGGCAACAGGTGCTTTATTCCACTGGAACCTCCTGAGAAGTATTCAGAATGTCTTCCAAATGGATAGGAGGCTGGAGTATTTACTACTGCCTTCCATACCTCCTTGTTTGAGAGCTAACTGCAGAGATAGAGTGACTCGTCTATACTTCTAAATCATGGTTATGCAGGGACTGAGTTGGTTCCTGCAACACTGGAGAAATTCTGGAGCCAAAGGTCAGAAACTCTTGAAGGATGCTGACAATAGAGGGTGCATCTGAGCTTAAATGGAATTGTCATTTGTAGCTATGACTGCAGTCAGCAATGGTTTCAGGGAATGTGATGTAGTGTTCATTACATTATCTTTTTTGTTTTGTCTTATATTTCCTAGTTTTTCATAAAAAATATTAATTCTTTATAAAAGGTAATCATTTATTCTGAACACATCTTGGTGAAATCCATTTTTCCCTCAGTTACAGGAAGAAAGGATGTTAGTAAGCATTTTTAACACATATATAATATTGTTCAAAAAAATCTTACTGCAAATTTTAGAACCGCTTCACTCACATATTTTACAAATTGTAAGTTTTTTAATTAAATACATTGACAAGAAAGCACAGCCTCTCTGAGATATGTTGTTTAACACTGATGTGAATACATTATCTTTTTGAAAACCACTGGAAGATACAAATGCTAAATCCAAAATGTTAAGAAAAACATAAGTAAAAAATAGATCTATTGCTGTTTGTATTTGCTTATTTTAGTCAATATTTCCTCACTGGCTAGGACTGTTTTGTTTTCTTTTTTACCTGTTATAGCAACTTCAAGGGGCAATGACCAATCCAGCATCATATGTTGTCCCTGATCTCAAGGGTAAGCTATAAGATACAGTATCTTTTCATGACCTCAATATTGAACTAGTCTCTTAGCTCAGACTCCTTTTGGTTTCCCTAGCCACCATAACAAATCTTGATGTGTGTTTTTGCATTTTCATTCTGAAATAGTAATTTATCTATTCATTTATTCAACCAACAGATTTCTATAGAATTCTTGCTGTGTTTCAGATATTATGCTGAGAGTTGGGGTTAAGTGGTGAATCATCCTCACAAACCTATAAGCTGGTAAAAATTTTATAAACTGTCTTTCAGATTTGACACTCAGCATTGTTTATATGGATATAACCTGGGCTCTTCTTAACTAAGAAGTTTTTGTTGTTGTTGCTTTTTTTTTCCACAAGACTTTGTTAACTCAGTTATTGCCTTGAGGAGATAACCTTCTCTACTTGGGACAATAGAGCTTTGTCCCTGAGATCTCCTACAGCAGCAAAGTAAGACCATGTATTCACTAGTTATTATGTAGTTTTAGATATACATTTACCAGAATAAATTCTAAATATTTTACTCTAACAGTGAATCTTTTTACTAGATGTTTATGGTGATTACATTCATTTAAGCAATATACATACATGTTTAGTCATAAGATGTTAGCTAAATTTCTGTGACAAATATGCTTTTTAAAAAAATCAGGAATATTACAGAGTTAATTCAGCATAATCTAATTGTCACTGAGTTTCTTAAGTCTTCACTTCAGATGCTGTTATTTCTAGGACAGGTAAGCAGGCAGAATCTTTGGTTTCTACAATAGATTGCAAGCAAGAAGTCAACAATTTTAAGAATGTTTTAAGTGAACAATTTGCAAATCCCAGGGATGGAAAAGTCCCAGTGATGCACAATTGTGAGCACTTACAATCATCGCACTGTGACTGAATATTGTCCATGCCATTCTTCTAAAATAAGATCTCAAAGCAGTATAGTTCAAAATAAAGGGGTTAACCAAAGATTGGCATATGTACAATTTCTCCACCAATTTGTGTGTTTCAGCCACTTTGTTAACTTTTCTACTTGAAAAAGTACAATAGAAAACCACACACCATGTTTCACTACCTAGTTATTATTCACAATTACAGCGGTTACAATTTGGTTTATAGCATCACCAGTACTGCTCAGTTTATACTACTGGCTAGTGTTCATATGAACCAAAATGGCTAGACTTGGGGAGAAATACACGCTGCCCTAATCATCTTCTCCACTTAGAAAGTTTTCAAGTTACTCTTTATTGTGTCAGTTTGCTTCTCTGTGGGGTTTGAAGTTGTCTGGATACCAACTTGAAGTGGGAATGACCAATCCAGCATCATATGTTGTCCCTGATCCCAAGGGTAAGTTACAGGATTCAGTTCAGTACTGACCTGTCTCTTAGCTCAGTTAGACTTCTTTTGGTTTCCCTAGCCACCGTAATCAATCTTGATGTGTGTCTTTGCATTTTCATTCTGAAATAGTCATTAATTTATCCATTCATTTATTCAACCAACAGATTTCTACAGACTCTAAAGGCAGCCTTTTGTGCTGCTTTCTGCTTTAACACTGTCCATTCAAACACGTAGTCATATTGGTGGTTTAGGGTCTTGAAAAAAAATAAGTAGTAGCTGACTCAGATACATGTAATCCTGGGCCTCCTCAAAGCATAGCCCATTGTAATAGTTAGAGTACATAGCAATTCTGCAGGTAACCTCATACATAAAACTTCAGCAATTGTGGATGTCTTCTTTTCATTAATCATTTCATGTTTTTGTTTCCTTGTTGCAGCCTTTATTCCTGGCCCTGACAGGTTGGTTCCATTAAAACATACCAAAACACATCCTAACCATTCCATGTCATTTCGGGGACTCTGCATATCCTAATCATTCCATGTCATTTCACTGCTGCTCAATACCAAGAGAGACACTGAAGCTAGTGTATCAAACCGTGCCAGTGAGGTTTTCATGGTATGAATCACCTTGTCCTCTTGTCTCTGTATCTTTTGGTCAAATCAAAATCAATAAGGAATAACTGCTTCAATCCTAAGAAAGACGAATCCTGAGAAGTACTATTAATCATGCTTCTTTTTCTCTTCCCCACTTATTACAAGGATGTCCAGTACCTATCCTTATTACAAGGATGTCCAGTACCTATCAGGAAGTATCTGGTTTAATGTTTCTGTGTATAAAATTATTTGTATGCACACATTTAGTTCTACTGATCATCTGGTCAACTAATGGAAGTATAGTTTTCATTGTGAAACTTCTTGAGCAGAAACTGTAAAGGTCTTCAAGACTGGGTCTCAGAAGATCCATGACTGGTACCCTGTAGTCTTCTTCCTGATCACACCACTGGATGTGGGGTATGCCAACTCCACCTTGAAAAATCCTGTAGAGTTTGATCTCCTGAAACAACTGGATATGCCTGGTCTTCTGAGATTCTAACTTCATTGCCACTTCCTCACTGTTGGTGATGCTGATTGCTAGGCAAATGCCCCTGAAGGAGCTGGAGCCAATATTTTATACCAGTTTTTATTTCCTTCTGACAATGCATTTGGTCTGGGACTCACTGCTTCTCACTGTCCTGAGAGGACAAGATGGAGGCTGCGTCCCAGCCCTGATACCTCAGGAGGAAGATGGAGACCCTGGGGCTTGTACATAGGTGAGGCTGCAGAGGAAAGCAGTGGAACATGGAGGCCTTTCCTGGAGTTACAGGCCCAGAATTGGCCAAGGGGTGCCTGATCACCACTGCTCAGTCAGGTTTCTTTTTCCAGCACACAGTTTGTTAGGGGCTCTGTGATGGCCAAGCTGGGCCACTTGTTTCTGGTGTCATTAGGGCTGGAAGAGGGGCATGGTGAGCTACAGCAGCTACACTGCTGCCAATACTGACATGGGCTTCCACCTTGAGGGAGCCCTGTTGTCACCAGGCCAGTCCCAATGGGACAGTGTGCATCTTGTTTTCCTATTCTCTTAAGAAAACCTAACAGAATTACCTTCTCTATAGGCATAGTGGTTTGAAGGGTCTAGTCTCTTGTCAGATACCAGTAGAAGTCCAGACCCTCTCTGTGAGACCAGTTTATACTGAAACTTGCCAGTATGGACCAGGGCCTATGACTCTCAGTCACACTTAGCTTATTCACATTTCATTATAATGCTAAAATTCCCTCCCCTGTGAGAAAGTATCTGCTATTTTGAGTACATGGAATGTATGGAGAAGCATGTCTGAAACCTGCATGTCTGTGAACCTGCACGTCTGGAATTCCACTCTGTTAATGCTATAAACCTTCCCTATCCTTCCCCCAACTCTAAAACTCCTGCATTTCCCAGTGCTTGGGAGAAGAGGGTTTCAGAGCAAAAACTCCTTGTCTCCAATCTCTGGCCAGTGAATAAAAATCCTGATTGCAACCGGGCTCCGTGGCTCAGCTCCCGCGCCTTTGGGAGGCTGAGGTGAGTGAATTGCCTGAGCCCGTGGGTTCAAGACCCGCCTGGGCAACAAGACCTCATCTCTACAATAAATCAAAAAATCAGCCAGGCGTGGTAGTGCATGCCTTTAATTCCGGCTACTCGGAAGGCCGAGGTGGAAGGATCCCCGGAGCCCAGCAGGTCGAGGCTGTGGTGGCCAGGAGCGGCCACTGCACTCCAGTCTGGGTGACAGAGTGAGACTCCAACTCAAAAAAAAAAAAAAAAATCCTGATTGCCTTTCCCAATTGGATGTTCTTTCTTCACAATGGATATAAAGTACAACATGTATGTGGTGTACTGGTGACACAGTTGTTCCACTGACATGGTAGCTCCAGTGGCACCACCATCCTGTCACTCCAGCATCCCTAGACACAAAATACTCCCAGGCCCTGAGAGCTGCTTCTTCATGGTGCAGAAAACTCTGGGCTGAATCATCTTTAACATACAACATGGCGAAAGACAATGAATCTCTACACTCTAGCAAAGAGTTTGTTTCAAGAACATGCTATATTCATTTTTTATGTGTTTATATAGGCTCCACTCCTTAATTTACTAACCAGTGTTGCTTCAAATGAGCAAACTTAGCTGCACTTAACATCAGAACCTATTAACTGGGAAAAATTATGCCAAGGTTATTTTTGCCATATCTCTTTTAGTAAATGCCTTTTCTCAACTAGGCCTATCTTTCAATGGACAGTGGGGACATTCTCTCTAGATTGCAACTTGTATTTCTAAATACATGCTTTTATCTCTAATATATTTTCAATAGCAGAATTTTCTCTGGTTGTTTACATTTGAAGCCATAGTTCCCTTCTCTCAGTCACACTATATTTATTTTCCAACTATATTTATTTCACGGCCCAAAACTCCCCTAAATGTTAATCTATGTTGGCAATTAAGATGAATCTCTTGGGCTATTCTATTTGCCCTACCTTTTCCTAAACTAACTGAAATAGAAACTAATTTTCTTTAATGGTTCATAAACATGTAAATCTCTTTGCTTGAAACTAAATATTAACCGCAATAAAGGGTTTTGTCTTAAAATGTTGAAAAATATAATATTTTTTACAAAATAAACCAGCATGGTCTCAGATTTACCTTACATACTAATTATTTGTTTAAGAAATATACACATAAGCTTTAATACATTTTAATAGGCTACTGAATTCTGTTTTCCTGGCTTACATATGCTAAATAACTAAACCACGACAGGAATATCTTTATTCCTTTAGCTTGTTAAGTAAGAAAAAGTAAATTGTAGAGGAATTCATAGAGAAAATAAAGCACCTTAAGAATGATCTATAATACATAATTTATTGTTTGAAGTCTTGTTTTTTACTATGAACTCCTTTGTCTACAAGCTCTTCTTTTAACATTTAATTTTCTCAACATTCATTCAGCCAGTCTTTAAGCAAACATTTAAGTATCTACTGCTCTCAGTCATTGATTTAAACACTATAGTAAAAGACATGATCCCAGCCATTTAAGAGCTTGGAAAATAGAAAGCAAGATAGTATATTAATCAGAAAATGAAATATGACATTATAATGGTGATATCCAGTACTTACTCATTTATTCATTCATTATTATTTTTTTTTAAATTAAAGTTTTGGAAATTGCTCTATGTATAATATGTTAGTCATGTGAGGACAAATAAGACATAGTTTATAGCATCAAGTACTAACAGTCTCTAGGAAAAGAGAGACAAAAAATTAAAGTAACATATTAAATATAATAATAAAGATGTTCACAAGACACTGTAGGAGAAAAGAGGAGACACTTATCCTTATATGGGAAAGAGTAAAAAAAATAGTATTTCTTTCTCAGTGATGCTGGAGGGAAGGGAAAGAAAACACCTTTCAAAAAATGGAGTACAGCATGAGCAAAGTTATGTGAGAAGAATTAAAAACATATTAGTTTTTCTGGAATGTTAAAGGAAGGAGTAACCAATTAGTCTACAGACATAGGGGGTCTGGCTTAAGAAGGGGAGATATACCACTTTTTAGAGATCTTATAATCTAATCTGTAAAAATGAGGGCCCATTGAAAGTTCTTAAGTGGGGAAGTAATGTCAATACATTGTTCATTTTTTTAAAAGCCACCTTTGCTACTAGTGTGTAGAAGACAAGGAAAAAAGATCTGTTAGGTGGCCCTTGCAGAAACATAGTCATAACGAGAGGTTAAAACAGGTTCAAGGAATGAGAGATAGGCTGGTCGGGAAAATATTTAGGAGATCGTGTTATTCATCAGTTCCATAGGGGCAAGATGCTCAATGTATAGAGTTAAGTCTGGGTAGATAATGGTGCTGCCAATGGTGATGGACACTAAATGAAGAAGGGCTGGTCAGGAGCAGTGGCTTATACCTATAATAATCCCAACACTAAAGCCGGGCTTGGTGGCTCAGCCTGTAATCCCGCGCCTTTGGGAGGCTGAGGTGAGTGGATTGCCTGAGCCCGCGGGTTCGAGACCCACCTGGGCAGCGAGACCTCATCTCTACAATAAATCAAAAAATCAGCCGGGCGTGGCAGCGCATGCCTGTAATTCCGGCTACTTGGAAGGCTGAGGCGGAAGGATCGCCGGAGTCCAGCAGGTCGAGGCTGCGGTGGCCGGGAGCGGCCACTGCACTCCAGTCTGGGCGACAGAGTGAGACTCCAACTCAAAAAAAAAAAAATTATAATCCCAACACTATGGAAGGTGGAGGTGAGAGGATTGCCTGACGCAGGGGTTCGAGATCAGCCTGAACAACATGACAAGACCTCGTCTCTGCAATAAATAAAAAAATTATCCGAGCATGGTGGCACATGCCTGTGGATCCAGCTACTTGGAAGGATGAGATGGAAGGATTGGCTGAACCCGGCAAGTTGAGGCTGCCGTGACTGTGAGTGTGTTCCTGCACTCTAGCCTAGGCAACAGAGTGATACTCTGACTCAAAAAAAAGGAAAGAAAAAGAAAAAAAATCATAAATGAAGAAGGGCCAATTGAAGACCGAATACTTCAATCTAGATAGGTTCTGATTAGAAGTCCAATGGAGAATTTTGGCAGGCAGTGGACTATTTGAGCAGGTTTACTCACATGCACTCACTAGACTGATAGTCATCCAGTGCACACTAATGTAACTTAAATTATTCTGGGAATATTTAGATATGTTTCTACTGATTGCCAATTGTGGTTTTCTCTACGTTTCTTTTCCACATTTCTTCCGTAGAAGCAAGATAAGACAGAAGCATGAAAGCTGGTAGAAACTCGTGATTCTCTTTAGAGTTTCTGCTAGGATGTGCAATGCACCACAACTATGCATATTATATTGGCTGAGGCAGTCTTCCACATGTGTGTATATATGAATGTAAATAGCAGTGGTCATCAAAACATGTAACATCTTATATGATGTGAGCACTGGTCAATCAGAACAGATGCACTGGAGTAAGGTCTAGTGAAATGATGTCTGCTAGGAAAGAGTCATGGTAGAAGGAATAAAATAATATGGAGAAAGATAATAAATCAGCTTTGGTTATATTAAATATATATGGGCTAAAAAGTTCAGCTTTCAGTATGTCAGTCTGACCTCACAAGAGAGTTCTTGCTGGAGAGAAAGAGAACATTGTATAATTGTCAAGATGTAGATCACCAGGACATGAAACACAGAAGGTATAAGGGAAAAGATTTATACATTTGTATAAAGAGGAACATGTAATATATTAATATCAAATATTTAACAAACCCTGTAATAAAAGTCACACAACACTTGCAGAATGCAATATATAAGATAAACTTTTAGTTCATTTGATGTATAAAGAACACATAGCTTAATAAAATACTATCAAACCAATAGAAAAACAGGTATATGTAAACATTTTTTCTTAATATAATATAAATAAACATATTTATAAACCTATAGGATGATGTCAACTCTCATCATGATTATATTATATGTCTTTAAAAAATTTTAATAATCAAATAAACAAATATAAAAATGTTTCAAAATGAACACTGCTAAAAAAGATGGAAGGAAATGAGCTGATGTTGGAAGTATTAGCACTGTTAGTTGGTATACACTCTCTGAAAATCAGTTTTTTTATGTCTATCAAATTATTAAGGAAAAACACTCTATGAACAGAGTATGCACTAATTTTTGAAGATGAAAAGTACACATACATGGACACTTACAGGAACATGCATATTTTCCAATAGAATATTTAAGAAATTTTTTGCTGAGATTGCCTCTAGGAGAGAGGCTTGGAATACTGGTGAAGAGAGGAGAGTTCTTTTACATTGGTGTTTAAATAATTTATCATTTGCTCTGCTATTTTTTTACTCTAAAAAAAAAGGAAAACATGTATACATTCTAACACATGCAAATATTGGTTAAACAGTGTTTATGGGAATTTCTGCATAGAAAATAATCATGCAGATGTATTTAAAAAGCTTAGGAATGTTTCTAAGACATCAAGAAATTTTTGAAACAACAATTTTAAAGGTTTGTATGCAAATTACTCAAACATAGAAGAGTTTAACTTCTTTAGAGTTTGAAAATTTAAAGGAAGAAAACAAGTAGTAGAAAAAATTTGTATTTTAAGAATCATATCCACACTTTAAAAACTGAAAAACAAAACTATTTGTACCTTTATGTTCACTTGGTCTATACTGTGCCCAAACTAACATCACCTCTGATGTTTCTGTGTTTTGTCTACCCATAGACCACAATTGGATTATGTATAGAGAAAAATAAAAGTTTAATCTCCCTGGCTTGTCTGCCACAAAAACTCAAATATTTATTCTTTCCTTTTGGAATATATTTGCATAATACCATTTTTATTTTTTCAAGACTCATTTTTGTTGTGTGAAATTTGAGAAAAAGACAACCATGATAACAACTGCGAGGTCTGTATGTCAGTATTGAACGAGGACAGGAAAAAAGTGGTAATATTTACCTTATGTCAGAAGTTTGGTAGAAGACAATCTGATATGATTTGGATTTGGGATTTTGGTCTTTATTAACAGGAGCAATAAAGGAAAATTCAAATATATCACATACTTCTCAAACTTGTCTTCAAAGTTCAATATATTGTAGCAGAAATTTGACTTGATTGTCTTTTTCTACAAGGCATGCCTTTATTTTATATTGAACATTCTTATTTCTCACCAGAGAGGTTGTCCTTTGGTGAATGTCTCGATATCCTTTCCAATGTCCACGATCCAGGGTGTAACACTAATCTCTCTGCAGATTCATGCAGCCTCTAGATAGTTATCAGAAAAAAGAGCAGAGTTACATTATTTTACCACATACTGTATGAGGCAAAGCCATAAACACGTTCACAAGAGTATCTGAATAAGTAAATTATTCCAAACAAATGTCAGAGATGGTAGTGACAAAATTTTTAAAAGCGAAATAAATCTGGGTGTGGTGGCCCACATCTATAATCCCATCACTACGGAAGGCCAAGACAGAGGGATTCCTTGAGTCCAGGAGCTTCAGATCTTCCTGCACAACATAGTAAGACCCTACCTCTACAAAACACTGAAAATTAGCCTGGCATGGTGGTGCTGAGTTATGATCTTCCCACTGCACTCCAACCTGGGTGACTGAGAGAGATCCTGGCTCAAAAAACAAACCAAAACCAAACAAAATAAATAAATAAAAGTAAAACAATCAACTTTATACTTACACTCTGGCTCCCAGGCAAATATGGTTATTTTGCTGATATGTACATACATATATATCTATATCTCTTTCTATATAGATAGATATACATACACACACATATATATACACAAATTTTCTTATTCAAGACAAATTACCTAAATCTTTGTGAATGTCATACATGACTCTATTTTCTATAATCTTGTAGCTATGTGTTAATCTGGAAGATATATGTAAAACTTTAGATCATTTAAATTTTATTTTTAGAAATCCTACCTCTATAATTACAAGTGCATAGATTTTGAAATGACAGAGTGTAAATATGACAAAAAATTATACTTATTAAAAATTTTCAAGATAATTATTCTCAGTTTTCAGATGATGAAATTAAGGGAGTAGAGTAACTTGCCCATGGATGCAAAACTATACCAAGGAGTAAGTAAATATGATCCTGGAGCCACCTAGATGAAAGGCCCACTCTATTTCTAGTACCCTGTAATTCTTGAAATACAATTCATAGAAACAGAATGCAATGGTGATTTACAGAGTTGGGGGGGACGTGTAGGGAAAATGAGAAAGTGATGGTCAAAGGGTTCAAAATCTCAATTAGACAAGAGGAATGTACTTTTTTTTGGTTCTATTTTACAACGTTGTAAAAACAGTTAATAATAGAGCATTGTACATTTCAAAGTGGCTAAGGGATTAAATTTAAAATGTTCTCACTGCCAAACATTCCATTAGATGTTAAATGATAGCTGGGCTCGGTGGCTCAGCCTGTAATCCTACGCCTTTGGGAGGCTGAGGTGAGTGGATTGCCTGAGCCCGCGGGTTCGAGACCCGCCTGGGCAGGCGAGACCTCATCTCTACAATAAATCAAAAAAATTAGCTGGGCGTGGTAGCACACGCCTGTAGTTCCAGCTACTTGTAAGACTGAGGCGGAAGGATTGCTGGAGCCCAGCAGGTCGAGGCTGCGGTGGCCGGAAGCGGCCACTGCACTCCAGTCTGGGCGACAGAGTGAGACTCCAACTCAAAAAATAAAAATAAAAAAGATGTTAAATGATTCCATATTTTAGTCATAATTATAATATCGCTTTGTATCTCACAAATTTATGCAACTATAAATTGTCAATTTACAATTAAAATAAACAAAAAATAGAGCTTGAATTGTTTTGTCTCCCTAATCTGAAAAGGAAGCTTCACAAGTTTGAGTAAGTACCTTTAATATTTTGTAAAGATACTGTGCATGTACATCGCCAAACAGTTCCACTGGGTTTACAGTATACTATAACATAATCCTAGAAATTCGTGTCTGTGACAATTTTGAAATACATATTTGGACTTCGTTCAGTCTTCTGGAATACAATTTCTAAAATCCAGGGACTCTTCAAAGTAATAATTGTGCTTTTGTACACTAATGAGTTGACTGGTATCTGGCAGCCCCTTGATAGTTTCAGGATGGGGTCTGGTCACCCGAAAGACTAAAGCCTGACTAGAGGATTGGGATTTTCAGTCTTACTTCACAAACTCTGGAGAGGGAAGAGGGCTAAAGGTTAAGTAAATCACCAATGTCCAATGATTTCACTTTCAGAACTAAGTAAAGAAGCCTCAATATAAATCCAAAGGACAGTTTTGAAGAGCTTTCAGATGGACAAAGACATGAAGTTTCCTGGAGTGTGGCACACTCCAGGAGGACATAGAAACTCACATCCCTTCCCACTTGCCTTGTTCCATGCCTTTATAATAAACCAGTAAGTGTAAGTAAATATTTCCCAGAGTTCTGTGAACCACTCTAACAAATTAACTAAACTGAGGAAGGGATTGTGGAAACCTCTGTTTATTGGTAGTTGGTCAGAAGTACAGGTAAAAGAAATTGAATCTTGGGTTTAGCAATGGAAGTGGGAGCAATGTTTTGAGATTCAGCCCTCAACCTATAGTGTCTAAACACTATCTCCTGGTAGATATTATTGGAATTGAATTAGAGCCACCCAGCTGCAGAATTGATTGATTAGTTATTGGTGGGAAAACATTCCCACACATTTTGGTGGCCAGAGGTCACAAAAATCTTCTGTTGACGGTTGCTGAGTGAGAAGTTAAGAAAGCACTTTGGTTAGGTTTTCCCTATATCAACAGAACGCCTAATAAAATCTTAACAGATCCCTGCCTTCTGCCTGCCTTGAGACTGCACATTGCAGCTGGGCTTGACTACTCAATGCTCCTGTTTTGAATACAGTTACAGCTACAAAACTGTCTTGGGTGCTGACTATGGCCATGAAATTGAAACAAGCTAAATGACCTACAAGGAACTGTTTCAGACCCAGTTCCATAAAACATTGGCATTGACTAAAATTAATCTATTTTTTGAGCCTGTTGCTATCAGGTTGCCAAGGAAGCTGATGCAATCTCATGGTCTGAAAAAAATAAGAAAATTGAAACTATTGTTCTCATATGAATCTTTAACCTTGGTGCTGGCCCTGGAAAAGTATCTCCTTATTTATTCTTTTTTTTTTTTATTTTTATTTTTTTTGAGTTGGAGTTTCACTCGGTCGCCCAGACTGGAGTGCAGTGGCCGCTTCCGGCCTGC